>NC_056749.1:93476609-93559109 GCF_019279795.1 Protopterus annectens
AATATTAGGCCAAATTGTTTAAATCAGATTCCAGCTAAAACTAACTGGTAAGTCTTTTACCTAATACTGGTAAAGTTGTGGATATGGAGGTTTTGAAATACTTATTGGAATTATGTGATATACTTTGGCTTGCTTACATTATTGCCAAGTCTGTTCTGACCTATTTTTAGTATTTCTGTAATAATTGAATAGCTGTAGTAGAGCATAGCATTGTTACAGATGTGATGTACTTAGATTTTTTTTTCAGCACTTTTGCTAGGGTGGTACCTTCATGTTTTAATCTGAAATCTGAAAAAATTAGATATCTCAATACTTTTGGCTGCATGCTTTCTCATTAGCTTAGTAACAGAACCTGGCAACTTTTGTATGAATATCATTATGGGGAAATTTTCAGCTATGACCCTGGAGTCTGTAAAGGGTTTATCTTGAGCCCTTTAAATCTTTTTTATTGCTTATACACAAATGACCTGAATCTCTGAAAATGCATTTTGAATTCTGAGGGCATCAACAAACTGCAGTCTATTTAAGCAACCTTCATAAGTGGGCCATAGAAAATATTATAGTTACTAACATAAGGAAAATAAGCATATTTGCTTGGGGCACTGACTACACACGATGTGCAAAATGTAGATGGGCATGAAATGGAAAACATGAAACTATTTAAAGTTTTAGGTGTATTGGTTGATAAACTGTATTTGTATGAGTATATCAACTACAGTATTAAGGAATGTCATAAAACTATTGTGTATATAAGTATGTTCATTAAATCCAGTAAAACAAATGTATTAAAACTATATTTACTATATTTACTTGTTTAATTAGACCAACATTAGAACATATTGCATGTTATATTGACCTATAGTTGAAGGAGGTGATGAAGGTGATACAGCATTTATATAAAGATTCATGGGATTTTTTTAATTCTGGTATCTCGTGAATTATACAATGATGTTATAATATTTGTCACTACAGGTGTGATTGATCTATTCCCGGTCATCCACATGAGACCAGTCTTGAATGGTTTTATGAGTATTTATGTTTTAAATCTTAATTTGACCATATGAAGGCAAAACCTTTAACTGTCCTGATGAATTTGGTGTTGGAAAATAATATTATAGTGTTTAAAGGGCAGTTGTTCAGACAGAATTCTGGGGCTGACATGGGGGCATTCTGTGCCCCAACTTTTGCCAGTGTTATTATGAAATATTGGGAAGAAAATTATGTTTTATCCCCTCACAATACAGACATTGCTAGTCCCTGTACATGAGATTCATGGATGATATTATGACTTTTTGGACTGATACATTAGCCAAACTTAAAGAACTTTTTGTATTCCTTAACTCTACCATTGAATTTTTAAAATTCACTATGAATTGGTCCTGTGATGAAATTAATTATCTGGGCATTAATCATTAAGAACAGAAGAAAACTTATGTTTTGAATCTAGTTTGTACAGGAAAACCACTTATTCTAATTCTTTATTACACTATAGCAGTTGGCACCCAAGTCATGAGAAAAAGTCTTTGGTTAAGGGTCAATTTGTGCATTTATCCAAAATGGTATCTCAAGACAGTAGGTTTAAAACTGATAGTGACATGTTAAAAGTAATGTTTGAGGTGCCTGGCTATCCTTTATTCTTAATTAATGAGATTCAGAATCAGGTAGCATTCAAAAGATCTAAAGGAGACTGCCCCAATACATGGAACAGATTACCCCTTGCAATTGAGAGAGAACTTTGGTGATGGTATCAACAAATTTGCTAAAGCTATGACATTGACATATAGTGTTGATTTTATTGACATTAAGGCTAGTATGTTTAGAAATTGTATAATTTTCACCATCATCATAAATTAGTGAAAGTGGTAGTTGACAGTTCTAAGGTAGTATATAAGAAGGACACTTGCTTTAAGGCTCTTATTGAAAACAATAGGAACCTAGGTTCCAGTGGAGTCATGACCAAGTGTGGACTGTGTAGTCACTATAAAGTGATTTTGGAGGGATCCATATTTACTATTCAAGGCTACGGGAAAATTAAACCTAAGCATAAATTGTCTTGCTACAGTAAGAGAATGGTTTATGTAGCACATTGTCAGCAATTCCCCAGTTTTTACATTGGAAAGACTATAAAACCCTTCAGAACCAGAATTTATTGACATTTTTATGATATAAATAAAAAAGTTCAGCATAATGCACTTTACAGACATCTTAGTGACAAAAGTAACCATAATTTCAAATTTTATGCCATCAACCAGGTGGATCTTGGGTCTCATGGGGGTTCTATGAATGATATTCTTGAGTTGGCAGAATTGAAATGGCAGCTCAGAACTAATTCCTATGTGGAACCAGGTCTTAATGAATTTGTTGCTATTTCTAGTGTTTTAAGGCCCAAAGCATGTTGTTTTATGTAGCTGAATTTGTTATGATTAAACTAGAGCTTGGAATTTTTAATTTATTTATTCAGAGTCTATTAAATTTGTATTCAGCTTTAGATAAACATTTTTAGTACATTAATCCTACAATATTTTATGATATGATGGATTTATTCACATTTTATTGTAGTCACATTTTTATACTTATGTTTTTTGTGTATTTTTCACCCTCACATTTTTCAAGTCCCCATTTTTCAGAAAGTTTATGGGACATTTTAAGAGTCCAAGTTCCCATTTATTAGAGTTTTTTTTGGTAATTGATTATGTAACTGATCATGTTTTGCTTTATAAGAAGGTAGTATGTGGGTTTTAATCCAGTTCTGAAGAAGTCCTGTCACTTGGATGAAAGTAGTCTATATTATGTTATCAAATACTTCCAACATCGAATGTTATATCATCGACACCATATGTTTGAAGTTGTAAACATTCGAAAATAAAACAAAAAAATTAAAAAAAGGAAAAACTTACCTGAATATTTTAAGCAGGGGGGACAAGCCCCCCTGCACCCCCCCACACCCTCACTCTTTAAATATACCAACTCCAAAATCACACTACAGAGCAGTAAATGGAAAGCTTCTCTAGAGATATTTCTGCTTTAATTTTTGAATATTTACAACTCCGAACATATGGTGTCGACCATATAATGTTCGATGTTGTAAGTATTCAATAATGTAATATTGACCCGGATGAAAGCACTCAAGTGCGTTAAAGTGTGGTTATATGGTAACATTCTATGTCTTTTTCTTAGTTTCTATCAGCTCTGAAACACTGATTGCTGCAGCTATGAAAGCACCTTTTGGCAGTATGACAGGATTTTGGATCTAGACTTCTTCCCATGGATAAAGCTTAATTTACTACAAAAATCACTTATTGACCTACAAACACAGTTTGTGTTTTTGAATATTAGTGAATTTCATTATTTAATTATGGGTTTTGGTTATTCTCCATCTCAGTGCGGTTTGAATGAAATGCTTCAAAACTATAAGTCAGTTCCATTATGCATTCTTGCTGTAGAATCACTTTCATGCACAAATAACAAAGTTTGTTATACATGTAAAAATGGCTTCACTTTATAAACATGTGATTCAGGTTCTAACTTTACACAGCCATGACTTCACTGACTCTGTACTCAATGAAACTGTACTAACACTGAAATTACACTATTTATATTAGCTTATATTAGACCAAGTCAGCAGGCAATATTTGTGTGTGAGGTAATACATGATTAACATGGGCTAACGCATAAAGTGAATGCAATGTTTGCAATGTTAATAATAACACTTACTATTATCATTACCTGGAATACTTGAAATATTCATTTTAAACTCCTCTTTTATTATAGTATTATTTAAATGTTTTATTTTACAGACTGCATGAATTCCATCCTTTGTCATGGCTTTAGTGATGCTGGTTATATTGTAAGTTCCATCATCTGTCTTAGAAATATTAGGTTCTGGTAATACATTGACATCAGTGCCATTTATGGTCCATCCAAGACTAATATTCTTAGGAAAGAAACCTGATGAAGTACAAGTTAGTACAACTTTTCCATCTTCTTCATTGCTGTATGTAATTACTGGATGAGAAGGACTGGCTGAAAAAAGTGGGTTAAAAAGAAAGTTAAGATATTTCTGTTCAACTGTCATGTAACTTTCCTCTGGTCCCATTTGTTACTATACCTAACTCTAAGATAGCTGCACATTAAAAGAAAGTCATAACTCTTGTAGCCACAATATTGCAATTCAAATGTATTTATTCCTGTTGTATAATAATTGAAGTTAACCCTCTTGACAAATCAAAAGAAAATGAATTTTCTTGTCACTCTGCATTCTTTCATATCACTACCAACCATTCAGTGCTGCACTCTGTTATATTTCATGTTTTTGAACTGTGACTTCATATGACTTGTCAACATGCATAGTGTATTGAAAGTACAGAAAATAAAATAAAAATCCCCCGGATTCACGAATCCTCCGTGTAAGACTTGATGAGTCTTACTCGGAGGCTGCAGTTGAACAGTATGACGTCAGTGTGCCATGAATATTCATGAGGGCACGCTGACTGAACCGTAACTCTTACACAAACCGAGTATGAAAGCAGGGGGTGTGTCCGACTGCCAAGCAGTCTAAAGGTCCACGCCCCTGCAAGTGTAGTAAAAGCAAAATGTCAACACACAAGAGTGAGTTCGCTCAAATGTACTTGCACCCAACACCACACTCCTTGACACTGTAAATCCCCATCACAGTTATAAAAAGTAAAATATTTATTTATTTTTTTTTAAATCCACGATATAGCTGCCCATATTTGCACGTGTGTGCAAGGGTGTGTCCATTGCTTAACTATAGTTAACAATTCCGACATGGAAGAGCATAAGAAATAATGTTTATGCAAATTACAACAAATTGCAATGACATAATGGTAGAGCGTATGTACAAAGAGGAGGCATTCATGGTTCGAGTCCCACCGCTCCCCTTCTTATTTATGTTTTAAATCAGTATTTGAAATAATACCAGACATATATGATTAAAATTTTATTAAAAGCAGTGAAATGGCCAATGTATCAGTGAACAAAATATATATTTTTAAAGGATCCAGATATATAATAGTCTGCTGTTAAGCAGCACTTTACCCAGCTAAACAGAGGTGCCCATAGTTTAATAGCGCTTTACCCAGCTAAACAGAGGTGCCCAAAGTTTAATAGTGCTTTACCCTGCTAAACAGAGGTGCCCATAGTTTAAAAGTGCTTTACCCAGTGCAATGTGTTTGCACGGACGTGTGCACCGCGCCAACCAGGGCACCGGGGAGCAACGTAGAGCTAGGTTGCTTAAACGCAGCCACACCCCCTAGCCTGTCTAGACAGTATTAAAATAAAAGAGTGACAAGGCTCAAACCCAGGACCCTGTGCATCATAATCAAAGCACAGAACCACTAAGCCATGACAGCTTAGGAGAAACAGCCACTATTAGCATACATATACTTAGAAATGGTAGATTAACCATTACTAGGCAGGTCTGCAGTGATCTTAGAATTCTCAAAAACGGCCAATCACAAAAAAGTGCGGGAAATGCGGCATATTTAACCCCCATAGGCGGGAATACTCACCATAACTGATTGTGGTACCCATTTGCAGTCAGGATGGCAGGTGTCGGAGAGGGTAATCGCTTTAGAGCGCAAAGGTGGGGCATTGAGGAGTCCAAATATATGATTTGGCTCCTAGTCCACCAACATGAAGGCTGACTCATGCAGTGCCAGATTCAATGGGGAGCATATATGGCAGAGGCGTGGAACCAGTTGGCATATGATCTTACCAGTGCCACAGGCATTCCCAGGACTGGTGAGCAGGTCCATCACCACCATGTGGACCTGAAGCGATGAAAGGAGGACCAACTGAACTGATGGATCCAGGAGGCCCATCATATGCCCAATGCCCCACTACTGAGTAAGTATCCATGTAATTAAGTATGTAAGAAATGCTATCCCAGCCTATAGTATGGATAGGTATGTTCCAATATCCCTTCATTTATATTACAGCTGCAGGTGTTCGTTCCGCGAATCGGCAAGCCTATGCTGATAGGCTGGTAAGGCTGCACTACCAGGCAGGTTAGTAATTATTCAGCTGGTATTATTATAGAATATAAGTGAGACAGCCTGTAAAAGAGTTCAGTGTTGTAACCCAGTAATAAAGGTCAAATAAGCCTAGAATAAAGCTTCTGCTCGTATTCTAAGATCAGATAAGTGATGTGGCCTGAAAAAGAGTATTATAATCCATTAATAAAGACTAAACAAGTCTCAGATAGAGTTTCCACCTGTATTGTAATATCAGATAACTGCTTCAGCCTGAAAATGAGTGTTCTAATCCATCAATAAAGGACAGACAAGTCTTGAATACATCATTGTATATACTGTCATATGAAATAAGTGAGTCAGCTGGAAAGGATTGTTGTAACCTAGTAATAAATGTTAATAAAGCCTGGAATTAAGTACCATCCTGAAATGTAAATATAAAATAAGTGAGAGAGTGTGAGAAAGAGTTTGAAGCTACCAATACAGGTGTAAGAAGTCTGGAATAAAGGTATACTGCATGCACTACATAATGAAATGAATGAGACAGCCACAACCAAAGAGTGAAATGTTTTTAATAAAGTACAATACCAGGACTGTGTCTGTCCCACATTTTGGATATGTTGTTGTACCCTTGCATTATGGAGATAGTATGGTTGCATGAAATGCTGAACATCCACAGTTGTCTAGGCCCATATAAACTGGCTGATGGGAATGCCAGTATCTCAGAAGAATATTTATAGTCCTCAATTGTTTCATGTATAGTATGTACATGTTAATCCAGTACATGAGCAGCTTGTGTTTGTGATCCCACAAATGTCAGTGTGTTGCTAGAACTGTACGTAACTGTTCAAATATAGCAGGATACTTTACCTGAACACAGCCAGATATGAACATATATGAATACAAATGGAATGTATATTAATGTAGCAGTAACATCTCCATCACCAACATTTCTAAGGTTGCATACAGGGAACTGTACTAATACATGTAGGGGATATATATCTGCATCTAGTAGGAATGTACAGTATACGTATAGGTATTTTAAGTTGTTAACGTAATATTTTATCACCCTACGTTATGTTCACAAATTATGCCATTCCACACCAAACTGGGTATGTGTATTCACAATTAATTCCTATGGACATTTGTCTTATTGGTTTATACATATCTGCATGTATGTTGATGCATGTGCCCTGTTCACATATCCAAACCTGATGGCGTGTTGCCACCAATCAACCCTGCATGCTGTTGGAATGTCCACTGTTGTTCTAAATATGCATGTGTTATGCTTGATGTTCAATGTTTGGAATTCATGTGTATTTGGTTAATGGGAATACTAATGCATGCTGTTACAACTAATTTGGAATGGTGTTGTTTTTTACCAACCCAAAATGCCATTAAATACTGCTAAACATAGGACAACTGGGAAGGCGGGTCCCAGCGGACCAACCTCTCCCACCTCAGCTGGCAATTGCACCTGGCACCAGTGCCCAGCCCGGGACCTCCTCCTCCGGTGGCCCTGTGCCACCTTCAGGTGGAAGCGCTGCAGGGGATGGGGCTCGCCCCCCCCCCCTGCAAGTGTGGCCGGAGGAGAGCCTCGGCTCACCCTACAAAGGGTCCGGTCTGTGGTGCATAGTGAGATCAGGCGTTCCATGACTGATCCCCTACGCCAGCTTGAGGCGAGAGTGGTGCAACTCATGGGTGTGCCTGCCCCTCCTATCCAGCCCACAGCACAGCCTCAGCCTGGGCTGTGAAGGCGCAGTGGTAACTGCCCATGGGTGGGGATCTCAGTTCCACTATTGCCATCTGTGGGCTCATGGGCTTGCGATATCCAAACATCCATCCCCGTCAATTGTGTGTACCCACAACATGTGTCATACTCTGCCCCTGTATGCATCTTGTTTGTCTTGTCCGTTAACCTCGCCAACCCACCTCCCCCAATATTCCTACTTCCTTTACCTCACATTCCACTCTTACCTGAAAAACAAAAAAAAAGGGCAATCTGTACCCACAAAAAAATTACGCCCCATACATAGCTGCCCATTTCACACACATGTCTGCTGGACATGTAAACTGATAATTACAATTGGCTGTACAACATACTTTGTTGTCCTCACTCCTCTCTCAGGGGTGGAAGGTTTCAAATCTCACTCTAAATTTCTAACATATGCACAGCTGTTGCTGGTAAAGAATTGGGCAGCTATGGGCCTTCCCTACATCCTTCTTGCACATCCCGAACTTGTTTTCCTACTGTCCTACCCTCTTTGTGCCCCCTTTTTCACCACTTTCCTATTTCCCCATTTTTTTTTCTTTAAAAGAAATTAGCGCGGGTGTTAGCGGGAGTAAGCACTTTTAAGTAGTAGTCAGCGGGTGTGCGCTTGTGTGCACTTAGCTAAGCATAGATAAGCGTAGCTAAGCATCGCTCAAACTTGAGCAAACCCACTTACAACTGCTTAAAAGTGCCTTAGTCACTCTGTATGACAAGGCCTGTAGTCTGCTCATCAGCAAAATAAAATACCCCTGTTAGTCTCGAACCCCAGGCCTTGGACGCACTAGACTGCACAAATTTCCACTGAGCCACAGCACATGTACAACAACTTGGTGCTGTAATAAATATATCATGCATTACTATGAGGGAATGTAAAGGGAAAATAGGAATGCCATAACACAAATTCTGTTTTGTGGGTCTTTACCAGCAGGTTATGTGGAATGGTATGATATGACCATTTTTATTTGATATAAGGATTTGAGTAGTGCTTTACCTAGCTAAATACAGTTGCCCAGAGTTTAGCAGCGCTTTATCCAGCTAAGTAAAGTTGCCCAGAGTTTAGCAGCGCTTTACCCAGCTAAATAAAGTTGCCCAGAGTTTGGCAGTGCTTTACCCAGCTAAATAAAGTTGCCCAGAGTTTAGCAGTGCTTTACCCAGCTAAATAAAGTTGCCCAGAGTTTAGCAGCACTTTACCTAGCTAAATAAAGTTGCCCAGAGTTTGGCAGCGCTTTATGTGAGTGCGTGAGTGTGAGCTTGTGTGCGCTTAGCTAAGCATTGCTAAGCATTGGGCAAATCCATGCAAACCTGCTTACAACTGCTTAAAAGTGCCTTAGTCACTCTGTATGATAAAGCCCTTGTACTGCTCAGCAGCAAAATAAAATATCCTTGTCAGTCTCAAATCCCACACCTTGGACTCACCAGTCTGCATGACTTACCACTAAGCCACAGCAGATATACAATAACTTGGTGCTGCAAGAAATATAACATGCATTAAAAGGAGTGAATGTAAAGGGAAAATAGGGAAGCCAGAGCAATACATTTCAAGACAGAATATAACATGCATTACAAGGAGTGAATGTAAAGGGAAAATAGGAAAGCCAGAGCATTACATTGCAAGAAAGAAATGTAACATGCATTAAAAGGAGTGAATGTAAAGGGAAAATAGGAAAGCCAGAGCAATACATTTCAAGACAGAAATATAACATGCATTACAAGGAGTGAATGTAAAGGGGAAATATGAAAGCCAGAGCATTACATTGCAAGAAAGAAATGTAACATGCATTAAAAGGAGTGAATGTAAAGGGAAAATAGGAAAGCCAGAGCAATACATTTCAAGACAGAAATATAACATGCATTACAGGGAGTGAATGTAAAGGGAAAATAGGAAAGTCAGAGCAATACATTTCAAGACAGAAATATAACATGCATTACAAGGAGTGAATGTAAATGGGAAAGAGGAAAGCCAGAGCATTACATTGCAAGAAAGAAATGTAACATGCATTACAAGGAGTGAATGTAAAGGGAAAATAGGAAAGCCATAGGAATACATTGCAATAACTACCGTTGCATGCCAGTTAATTCCCTAATTCCAAAAGAAAGTACATACTCCCATGTATCCAGTGTTAGCATTAGGAAGTGTGAGTAAACTGACACACTGAGAAGAGTGTACTGGAAGAAGCAACAGTCAGGTTTCAGTACAACATGCATTTCTCTGGCTACAACCCAGCTTCAGATATGAGACATATACCAACCTTCTGACTCACACAACAGTGTCCACAGCAAACAAGCATGGTCCCACCTTGCAAAATTGAAAGGCCTACACCTACCTAACCAATCCTTTTATAGCAGTGTCCTGAAATCACAGTGAGAACTGCAATTAGCACACAGCAGGCTGCATGCAATTACTAAATGGTGGGCACCAATTGGTGCAGAGGCCATCACATGCACATGTGCAGATACCTACAACAGCAGCCTGTACTTGCTGTCCACACATGCAATAATATCATTGCAGCATATGGAGAGAGAGAGAGAGAAAGAGAGAGCGAGCGAGAGAGAGAGAGAGAGAGAGAGACAGACAGACAGACAGACAGACAAACAAATGAACAAACAGAGGTGTTTGGAGACATCAAAAAAAAATTTAAAAAGAAAAATAAACGTCAACAGGTACAACAGACAGAGGTAAGAAATACAAAGGTAAGGTATGTAACAGATATGTATTTGCTGGCATCCGAATGATGTGTCTGAAGGGTACTGTACATACTGCGAACCCTCCATATGTGGGGGCAGTCCGTATCTATATGTAAATGCAGATGTCCATAGGGCAAGGGACATACTGCAACTGTTATGGAAGGCTAGACATATATATGTAGTTGAAGGTTGCTATGTGCACATATCTATGTAGGTTGTAGTGTGTGGCATTGAAAACAGCAAGCAATGCAGGTATATGTCATATGGTGGTTAAATGCTGTGGGACTGAGCCAGTGAGGCCTGCTACAGCTATACGGCCTGAGGACAACAAAATGCATTCCGCACAACACTGTGCAATATTATTACATAATTGTATGTCTCACAACTGTTTAATGATTGATATTCCCAACATGAAAGGTGGCCAGTATATGTGCCTATATGTGCATGTATATGTACAGCAATGGATGTTTACAAGTATATATACCTGTATATATGTATATATATATATATATATATATATATATATATATATATATATATATTTATATATATATATATATATATATATATATATATATATATATATATATATATATATATATATATATATATTTACCAAAATATATGTATATATATATATATATATATATATATATATATATAGAGAGAGAGAGAGAGAAAGATATATATGTGTGTATGTATATGTATATATATATATATATATATATATATATATATATATATATATATGTATTTATAGATATATACATATATATATATATATATATATATATATATATATATATATATATATATATATATAGATATATAGATGTAGATATATAGATATATACATATACAGATATATATAGAGACATATAGATATATACAGATATATATGGATGTATCCATATATATATAGGTATGTATATATATATATATATATATATATATATATATATATATATATATATATATAGAGAGATAACATATATAGATATGTATATATATATATATATATATATATATATATATATATATATATAGCTATATATATATATATATATATATATATATATATATATATATATATATATATAGTGAGAGAGGGAGACATGGGGTCAGACGTACTGCAACAGGTGCCTGGTGACCAACGCATTGACTGAACACCAGTGTTGATACTGCAGTACCATACCCCATTCCAAAACACTTTACCCACTAACTACCAGATAGGTGGTTGCCTGCCTAACACTGAAGGTGTCAGAAGGGAACATGGGACACAGGTGTACAGTAGCCTTCCCTCTGATATTCACAGTTCCACACTAGTCTTGTAATCCCTCTACATGGTACGTGTCATCACAAAAGGTGTGTCATCTAGGGAAATATAGGTCAGTGTACCCCCTACTCTTCACAATGCCCCATGTGGTATGTACCTCACATGACAACCACAGCAAGTGGAAAGGCCACAGATGTACCTAACAAAGAGTGACACTGCCCCAAACACATGTCCTATGCAGACTGACTCACAAAACCACAGCTAGAGTGCATTGCATACGTCATACACAGAGGTTACCACTGCCGGACATACAGAGGTATGTTACACCCATAGCAGTTGGCCAACCACCATGACAACACCTCACAATCCCTCCGGGCTACAAGACCTAGGGCCCTAATCCTTGTCAACGCACTAAACAGCACATGCTAGCGGTACAAGTTCCTATACACAAATATGCCATACTCTGGCCTAAACTACCCAGCATTAATAAACAAGGCTCCTCATTAGTAGATGTCATACATACCCCTGATGAATGTTATGGAGATAGGTAATATGCCCTGGGAGTCACCTCTGTATATCCGTTTGACAGGAGCAAGTGTAATCACATTACATGTGTGTCAAATGGCAGGGTAGCATATGGCTAGGCTGCTGTAGGCCCCAGGCCAATACTGTAGTACCTACCTATGACACAATGCGCACACACATGTACTCAGTGCAATACCAGCTATGTGAGGTGGAATGAGTGTGATACTGACTGTGTGCAAGGTCTGTAAAGATGTGATAGCTTAGCGTGAGGTTGTGTCTGTCATGGTAGTTTGTGTGCTAGGTGTGAGTGCAGAGAAAGATGTGTCAGTTATTGGGATGCAGACATAGTAGGATGGCATATGTTGTGACGTAGTACCTTGTGTACGACTGTGGTGTCCCATTGTAGGCTGAAGCAATACATGTATGCTCAGTAAGTGGTACTGCTGGTGAATCCAGGTCACATATGAGCTGTTGTACTACCTGAAGTTGTAGGCCTAAACACCACAGTATGGTGTATGTTCACATTCCCTGGTATCACTGTATTGTGTGTTTCCTGTAGTCTGCACAGATTACATTCCTCAGGCATAGGTATCTGTAAGTAGGGGTACACAGTACTATAAGGTACACAGGTAATGCTCATCTGTGTTGGCATACATTTGTGTTTTGTATGTATGTCTAATGTGTGTGTAATGATGCCTGTACCATGGCTGCAATCACATGTGTGTTACAGGGTATGTGTGTGTACCTAGCAACATGTATACTCTGTTACAGCAGTATGCCAGGTATATTAACAACCGTGCACATGCTAGGTAGGGGTATGGCATCAAAGACTAGGGTGGTTTACTGTTAATACTGTAACTGTACATAACATTCATTGCATTGGTTGACAATATTCATCATGCATTAGCTTGATATACCCCCAGTGTGAGGTTGTGCATTGTATCCCATACAGTGTGCCGAGTACTGGTGTATACTGGTTTGTTGTATGGAGTGCGGCAGCCACTGTCAGGCAGTTGTGGGCTGAGCACTGATATGTGGTATTGAACGTGTGTATCCTCTGATAGACAGACAGATGCTATATCTGGCAGTTAAGTGATATCTGTACTTCACAATGTTAAGTGTGCCACATGACTTGCTCACACATATTGTTTAATTGTCTTCCAGGGTTATGGCTCATCAACACAATCCTGCGTATACAGCTGCAGAGGAGGAGGTCATACAGGCCAGGCTGTATCAGCACTATGCCCTGCTTTTTTCCAGGGCCAGCCAGCACCAGCATGAGTGTACTGCATTGTGGCAAGATCTTGTTCGCCGGGTAAATGACATAGGAATGCATAACTGGACATATGAGCAGGTACGCCATCACTGCAGTGATTTAATCAGACATATCCGGCAGCATGCATCTGATATTCATAGGCAACAGCTTGCCACAGGTGGTGGGGCGCCCATACATCCCCCCCTCACCAGAGTGGAGGAGCTGCTCCTAAGTGTGGTGGCTCCTGGCCTACAGCAGCAACAATATCATGCATGTGTCATCATGGAGGCCGGAGCTACCCAGCAGGACAACATGGAGCGTGCAGGTAATATGCCCTAGCTGTAGACTACCATTACCTGTATTGTTAGAATATGCTTATGTGAGATGTATACTGTGTGTTTAGCAGTTGTGCTGCCTCTCATGTGCAATACTGATATTCAGAATAGTATCTCCGCACCTGTGACTGTTGACTGTTGTTCCACTGTAGATTAGCGCACTCACGGTAGCAATGCCACAGTTGTGGCCACTGATAAACTGTGTCATATTCTTGTAGGTCCCTCTGGTGTGACAGCAGGGCAGACGGTACATGCTGGTGAGTGTGTTAAAACTTTAATATTGGTAATGAAATGTGCATGTCATAGGTGAGGTGTAGGCCATGTACACGTAACACACCTACACATAATGCATGCTGTCCATGTTTGCTGTGAGACATTAATCATCTCATTTAAGTCAGTAGCTGCCTCAATCATATACACTGCACAGTGCAGCAGACACAAGTGTGGAAACACTGTACTTCACCTTAGATATGCATAGTTGCTACAGCTGAACACAACAGAACACGTTTATCATACGCAGTACACGAAAACATGCTACATTTCCCATCACACCCACTGTAAGGTCACACTTCAGTATCCCACATGTGTTGTACACACACATGCTGTACCTCAGGGGTAGAGTCCTATCATGGGTGTGTGCAACACTCTGCAACACATAACACAGTCATGTTAGGCAATGCTCCCTATTGGTTACCTCACACACCCATGTACAAGGTGTCTGTGTAATTGTGAACATAGCCACGGCACTGCAGTTCAGGTACAGCATGCTAGGCGGTGGTCTTGCACACATTAGTAGCTGTGAGTGACCCCAGGATGCATGTTGATGATGGCACAGGGTACTACATCCCATACAGTTACAGTGACCACAGTACTACTCATAGCAGTCATTGCTTTGCACCTCACTGTTGTGTGTGTGCAAACATATACACCTATACATAATATACATAGCTTGTTGTGTGTGTGCTTACATATGCCAGTATACACAATATGCACAACAGTCGCCATCCAAACAAAGTATCACATATATGTCCTGGAATGCTAGTGGGTGTATAGGTCACTTGACACACACTGGGTATGTGTGGTGTTTAATGTTGCAGTCATGTAGCATGCCATGCCATGTGTGGCACCGACATATCTGCAATATGTCCCACACTCACCATAACCACTGTACACTGGCCATGTAGAGCATTGGGATACCTTCACGTCAACATGCAGCAATCATCCCGTGTGTGTACATAGCATGCATGTGCTACACCCGTGCCCACTATTATCTGCTTTGGACACAGACACTGTACTCAGACATTGATATCTATGTGTCACACAGATAACACATGCAGCCATGGCATGTATACTTGTGAGTGATGGTGCACAGGGCATTGCAGAGCTGATAATACCTGCACAGCAATGTTGTGTCCATGTACAAATTGTGTTCCAGGGTGCAGCCAATCACTGAACTACACAGTTGCAACAAAGCCATGTATACTGCCATTACATTGGGGCATCTACACTTGCACTGTATGGTCTTGTGCAACACATATTGGGTGACGCAGTGGTGCAGCGGTTAACGTTGTCGCCTCACAGCAAGAGGTTCTCCGGTTCGATTCCCGGCTGGGGTGCCTTCTGTGTGGAGTTTGCATGTTCTCCCTGTGTTCGTGTGGGTTTCCTCCGGGTATTCCAGTTTCCTCCCACATTCCAAAGACATGCATTTGGAGCATTTCTCCCTGGGCCTCCACTGAAAACAGGCTCTGTGGAACCTAGTCGGACTTTCCCGGTCAATAAATGTTAAATAAAAATAAATAAATAAATATTCTGCATGCTGACACGTGTGTGGTGACTGTTTACCTTGTGATACTGACACCCACCTTCACCCACTATAGAGTATGTGTTGGATTGCTGGTGTGTGTGTGTATGTGCTGTAGTGAGGAGTGTATTACTGTGCATGTGTGCATGTGTTCATGTGTGCATGTGTGCATGTGAAGACCATAAAGTGTGTTTCCTGTCTTCTTCTCACAGGTGCTGAGTTAGGGCTGGCTGAATGCAGCAGGGAACCTGAAGCCACTGCCATGAATAGCGCTGATGATGAGACATGTATTTTGACACAGGAAGGTTTAACAGGGTCTGTTATTGGTCTACCAGTCGACAGTACACAGCGTTCAACCCCATCTATGCGCACACTCATACTGCCAATACATCCCTCACCACCAATGGCCATAGGCGAGGGACAGCATACAGTTGGCACTGACCAGGAGTGTGTGGTACCCATGGCACTTGCATCCCCTCACAGCAGCCATAGCCATATTCCTGGAATGGTACAACATAGGTGGATGTCCAGGGGTTCTCAGGGGAGCACCGCTGGTCATATTACCCCTGGCAGGCGTGCCCTTATTGGTCTTATGACGTCCAGTATGTTACGGGCTGTAATGCAGGCTCAGGCACGTATGGAACGGTACACCAGGCCGGGACTTAGGGCGCAAAGGGCACATTACACCGCTATCAATGACAGCTCTGTGACCTTGCCGGTGCCATCCGGACTTACACCGAGGTCATTGATAGACGTTGGGGGAGACATTAAATGCCCTCCACAATATGTCATCCATGAGCCAGGACCGTGCGGGATGGTTGCGATGTCAATGCGGACACATGCCAGCAACAGCAACAGCTGGCAGTGGTCGCGGACAGCCCCCGGTTCACAGCTGCTCCCGTAGTGGCAGTACCAGCTCCAGCAATGCTGGGGCTGGCCTGTCCATTGACCATTCCAGTAGACCACGTGCACGTGGCTTTGGCCATTCCCAGCAGGGACATGGGTCCAGTCATCCCACCTCTGCTTCTGAGGACAGTACTCAGTCAGGGTTGGTACCCAATACTGTCCGTAGCACCCCTGCCAGGCACAGGTACTGTGTCTGTGGCTGGAGACAGTGATCTGTACAGAGTAGCAGGTACAGTCTGTGGCTGTCCCACAAACTACTGTATATCGCAGCCACATATAGTGGAGCTGTGTGCATGCAGACACACACACATTAACCAAACTTGGGCTCACACATACACACACACATTACATCAACATTGGCCTATGCTGTACTGTTGTCCCTCACATGCACACACACACACACACACACACACACACACACACACACACACAGACATGTCGATTGGATGGGTCAATGTCAGGTTCTAGCAAACAACAAAATGCCCTGTGCATATGATGATACCTGTGTCGCCTCCTATCATCTGTAACATTGATGGAGGAACAGGCTAACATGGTGCTGATGCACAGGGTGACACTATAGCAGTGTAGCAATATTAGCAAGTTGTCTACAGGAAAGTGTAATGACATCCTTGCAGGTATATCTCAGCAGACATTATTCATCAAAGCTCTGATTGTCAATGTAGCATTGTTTACACCACTGTTAGGTCTGACTATGTATTTTCCACCCATGTGCCACTTGGCTGACATGTAATGTGTTGCCAGCATGTGTTAGTGAGTGGACAGTATGTGTGTGATGTGTGCAGTACAGATTAGCAAGTGTACATCTGTGAACATGGTGTGTGCGCACTGTCTGTATGTATGTGCATAGTAGACACATGGGACATGTGGCATACCCTGTTGTACACATTGTTAACATGTCACAGTATCTTTCAATGGCCAGTATGCATTCTACTACAGTTATGTATTAACATGGGTAGACATGTGTATCTGACATGGGTAGACACCATGCTGAGGGTGATACTGTTAGTATCTGTCGATGATTTGCAGTCTGGTAGTATACATAACCTCAACAGCATGACTATAAGCAATCATTGGATGATGTCCTGACAAATGACACACAGTTGTAGGGAACTCAGTAACAGTTATATCCTTCCGGTGCTACACTATAACACTAACCAGTGGTAATTACCGCCACTCATTCCTGTGTCCACACCTGTTTGGCATATAGCCCCCTTAGGTACATGCAAACACACTAGGGATGTGTCCATCCACATCTGGTAATGCATGCAGTGGCCTACAATCGATTCCCTGGATGGGACACATATCCTACACAAGGGTATCATACAGACAGATGCCTGTCATGTGATACATGCTGTATAGCAGTAAGCCGACTATGGCATAGTCATCCACATGTACTATACTTACTATCCCGTCAGTACCACATAGGTGGTAGCCCTCAACATGTATGTTGGGTACCAATGTGTACATACAGCCTCAGGTTATGTCATGTGTCCCTTGGTATCCACATATCCATAGGTATTGTGGAGTCCCAAGGTGTGTCACATGAGACATTGGAGGCCTGGATGCATATACACAGGGTGGTTGTACACCTATAAAGACTGTCCATTATTGGCAGTCGTTGTTGTGTATGAACATGCCAGACATATACCCCAGGCATATACCCTCACTCACACTACTGTAAAGTAACTGTCATGGGTGTGTGTGGCACAGATGACCTTGGCCACGGATCACGACAGTGGATGGGCCTGTCACATACATACATATGTGACCTACGATCTGAGAAGCTGCGGCATAACCTGTCAATGGCAACAAATGTATTCATGTAGTATGCAGGCTTCACACCTATATACTGGTTAAGGGAACATGTACACATATATATTTGCAACACATATACCTGATGTGTGCAATGCACTTACTGTTGTAATAATAATATGCCATAACTAATTTAAAGCAAGACCAGAACCGCATCGACCAAGAGTGATACCCACACAGTCAGCACTTGCAGGATTCAAACCCCTACCTAACTATGTGATGATGCTAAAGAGAGATGCATTAGCGCAGCACACTATTTGCTTTACTGAGTGGTTTCCCATCTCAGTCTGTATTTCTAGGGTGGTGACATCATCAGTCTTTCCAAAGAGGAATGTACATCTTTAGTGTGTTTTCCCAGTCCTCAAAAAGGGCACTCTTTTCAAGGAGAATTGCACACATATACACACACCGACACAGTCAGCGTGTGCAGGATTGAAATTCCTACCTATTTATGTTATGATACTAGAGAGAGATGCATTAGCGCAGCACGCTATTGGCTTTATTGTGTGGTTTGCCTTCTCCATCTGTATTTCTAGGGTGATGACATCATCAGTCTTTCCAAAGAGGAATGTACATCTTTAGTGTGTTTTCCCAGTCTTCAAAAAGGCCACTCCTTTCAAAGAGAACTGCACACACCTCCCCACACACAAACACAGTCAGCATTTGCAGGATTCAAACCCCTACCTAAATTGGTTATGATATTAGAGAGAGAAAGAGACTCATTAGCACAGCACGCTATTTGCTTTATTAGGTGGCTTCCCGTCTCTGTCTGTATTTCTAGGGTGGTGACATCATCAGTCTTTCCAAAGAGGAATGTACATCTTTAATGCGTCTTCCCAGTCTTCAAAAAGGTCACTCCTTTCAAAGAGAATTGTACACACACAGTCAGTTTTTGCAAGATTCAAACCCCTACCTAACTAAGTTATGATACTAGAAAGAGAGACACACATTAGTGCAGCGCGCTATTTGCTTTAGTGTGTGGGGTCCCTTCTCTGTCTGTATTTCTAGGGTGGTGACATCATCAGTCTTTCCAAAGAGGAATGTACATCTTTAGTGCGTTTTCCCAGTCTTCAAAAAGGCCACTCCTTTCAAGGAGAATTGCACACACATACACCCCTCACACAAAGTCAGTGCTTGCAGGATTCAAACCCCTACCTAACTAGATTGTGATACTAGAGAGAAAGAAACGCATTAGCGCAGCACGCTATTTGGTGGTTTTCTTTCTCTGTCTGTATTTCTAGGGTGGTGACATCATCAGACTGGACATGGTAATGTGTGTACACTTTGTTTTATGCCATTCCAGGAATGGTCCATGTGGGTCGTTAGGTGTCAACAGTTGGAACAGGAACTCATAATCCTTACCTTGTGTGATCTATCTGTGGACACATCAACATTCCTTCATATGTCAACATATATTTATGCACAGCTTGTTGGTTTTGTGAGTACTACATGTATCTGGGATGTTGATAAAGGGCTATTCAAAGTGTATGTGAGAGATGTGTAGCTGTGTTCACTGATGTATGTCCTATGTGGCTGCCTTGCAAACAGTCTAGCATGTTTGTGAACCATGATCCGCACATGAACATACCACGGTTAGTAGGGCTGTGTGTATGTCAGCTTCCAATAGCTCGGTTTATGACTTCAACCATGATGGACTCCATGGTCTTGCAGATCATACTTCATACTGGACTGTACTTTCCATGGTGTGTTGTGTACCAACACTTAGTTTCATAGTTTCATAGTATAGTACTAGGCTATCTGCCCTGGGGCATTTGTAAGCCTAGCCATAGTGATGTGGCATTTGCCACCCCATGAAATGGTACAAAAATGTACAGAATAAATTTAGAATACTGTGTCTAGTAGTGACACAATGAAGGTCCCTTTATATAATAGAATTAGTTTACTGTGCCCTTGTCTAGCAGTGACACAGATGTGACCCCTGGGGTAAACTTACGATCTCCCATCCACTCATCAAGATTTCTCTTGAAGAGAGTCAGTGAGGGGCTCTGCCTAATACAAACTGGGATCTTGTTCCAAAGCATGGGAAGCCTCTGGGTTATGAATCTATCCCTCCAGCATGTCCTATTCATACTTGTGCCGAGGTTTAAGTCTTTAGCTCTCGTGGTCCTGATGGACTTGGATTTTTTGAGGTGGAGCATGTCCATCAGATCCTGATTGGACATGGCCTTGTACGTCAGGCAGAGATCACCTCTGAGCAGGCAGTATGATACTGAATGAAGCTGAAGTTTCTTAAGTCTGGCAGAATAAGACATATGTTGGAGACCCTTGATCCTCTTGGTGAGGTACTTTTGTGGTCTCTCCAGCTGTTGCAAATGCCGGGTGAGTGGAGTGCTATATGTTGCTGTAACACATTCAACGGTTCCACATCCTGTGTAGGGGGGGAGGTTCAGCTGACTGTTCAGGTGCAGGATCTGTTTGTTCTGTAGTTTATGCATGACACATATTGGGAATCAATGTAGTCCACTTGAGGCCATGCTTTTAGCATTGGGGGTAGCTGTTCATCCATTCTACATGTGATATCTCCTGGTATGATGATATGGACTATCGTCGGTGGGAGGTGGGTATGTATATATGGGCCTGTCTGTCAGGATGTCAGCATTGTCAGTCAGGTACAGTTGGCCCTGACTCATGACATATATGTGTGTACATTGCTATATATGACATAGCTGTCAGAGGTGTCATGATTCAGTCTGGACTCCTTCTCAGCTACTCTTTACAGAACACCAACAAACCTGAGTACTAATCCCTGTTATACTACTTTACACACTTAAAACCCTACTGATCCTTTGTCATCTGGCTACAGAGTATGTCATGATGATATCCCGGCATGTCCAAGGGTCGGCTTTGTGTGCACTCTCCAGTCCAGCTGGTGAATATTGTGATGTAGACACAATGTCACATCTGCCTCATGTACACAGACAACACTCTCCTCCTCACAACAAACCCAGATATATGTGTGAGATGCACCTATAGAGACATACAGGGTGCTGAACTCTCTCGACCCATGACTGGCATAGTCTATCAGGTGGTGAAGATAACCACACACACCACATATCAGTCTCACATATCCTCTGGTGACAGCACTCAAACCACATTATCACACATACACATACTCGGATGCTGTTAATGAACTCTGCCTAAGCAGCAGAGACCTCCACAGCAGGCACACACACAACTGTTACCTCACTACAATACCCACATCTCACATAGTTCACAATGTCAGTGTGCCACACATTCACTTGCCTTTGGGCTAAACAACACACATAATACACTTGTGATAGGCGACACTTATTGTCAGACACACTGACGTACCACTCACCAGCCCATACAAGGGAATAGTCCCTTTGTGCTGTCTGTCATGTGCCAGGATCTGCCACATAACACATGAAGTCAGGTCGCTACAAAGCAAGTACAGGACTGGCACCATCATTGTCCATGCTGGTGCGTAAAACCTCAGACATTACTCCCTGGCATGGTACATGGAGGAACAGTGTCATCATGTAGCCCAGGCCAGTATGACCCTGACCTTGTCTAGCATCTTACACCCACCAAGTATGATGTCACAGTATACAGACAAACATATCACGTTTAACACTTGGCTAACAGATTGGTGTCATTCATAGGGGATACAGTGTCTGTCAGCCTGTGGTGACATGCTCAATATGCCACGTAGCTTCACTATGGACAGCTTGCACCTGTCACCCTTGGACCTTTGAATGCTGGCTAAGGCTCTTGCTACCACCATAGTGCATTTGTTGAGCAGGGCTCAAAAGACAAACCCACCTACATAGACATTACAGGTTAAATAACACTAAGGGTAATTCTGCTCAACACCAGATGTGTTACCCTCATATTGAGGCCACTCAGGACTCCCCTCAGTATGGGGGATAGGAATATATGTGCACTAACAGACACCTAGTTCAGGGTCACATATGCACACCAGCACTACCAGGTTATGTTTCATACCATGCTTTCTGACCACAGGACTTGGTACGGACAACACAACTAGGGGGTGTATCCATATACATCACAGATACACACACCTCCGGGTTAGTGGCACTGCACTAAGCATCACAAACCATACATATACAACTACCATTGTGCGAAACTGCCTTTCAGTTTGTTGCCTACTACAGACCACCCTCCCATACTCAGGAACCATACTCGACTTTCCTTGGAACAGTGGAGGATATAATGGTCTCCACAAACACGATTATATTGGGTGACATCAGATACACGAATATTGACTGGGGATACTACTCAAGCCGCAACAACCTCACCCTACAGTCGCTACAATTTGTAAATTCATATGCTATGGCACAACCAGTCACCACAGCCACAAGGGGGAATACATATTGGACCTGATCATCATCAACATGGGGACTCTATGTTCCACACCAACAATATACCCCTCATTGGTAAGGTCGGAACAGATATCTATCTCACTGGACATACATATACACTCCACACACCCATCCTGGGTAATCTTGGTGAACTTCTGATGAGCCAAGGTCTCACTTCAGCAAAGCAAGGTGGTATCCTTCAGAGACCTTGAGACAGTGTCAAATACAGCTTCGACTGCTGAATCCATTACATACACATTCTATGGACTCCTAGTGGACTGCATGGATTGTGCTACCCCAAATAACAAGACTCACTCCTCCAATGGCAGGGGACCTGTCTGGCAGACACCAGCCATTAATAAGCTGTACAATGTCAGGAGGAAGCTACTACATGATAGAGCACAATCCCAGACAGGGAAAGCATCTGTGATCTGTACTAGCAGACAGCTATGATCACTCATGTACTTATTTAAGGTCTTCTTCTCACAGACAATTGCACCAGACACATAGGACTATCACAAGGCCTTTGTCAGTTATGTCAGGAAACTGGGTGGACACTCACTGATATGCTGTGAGTTACTGCATACTGACTACACTTACCCTGAACCCACTGGCATAGCCAACATCCTGGCAAACAAGTTCAGTGCAGATGTCTGCCCCCATCCCCGCTAGGGAGCAGCTATCCATCCCAACAGAGTATAACCTCCCTGACACCACACAGTAAGAGGTGAGTGCTGCCCTCCCCAAATCATACATTACAGCATCAATGGGACCTGTTGGTGTCCCGGCCTGCATCTTACACGAGCTTCGTGACAGACGTAACCCTCACATTACATCACTGTGCAATATCAGAGTTACTACAGGATATGTACCCATGGAATGGCATACAGCGACAGTGGTCCCACTCATCATAGTTGGTGCCAGAACGGACCACAGACAATATTGCCCTATAAGCCTAACTATCCTGTTATGCAAAGCTATGGAGCGTATTGTCATGGGACTCTTAAACATAGACATCAGGAACATACAGACACTGTGTACTACACATTTCAGCATTGTTGTGGGCAGATCTTGCCTCTTGAACATGTTTGTATTCTTTAGACGGTTAACAGGTCCATTGACATAGGGACAGTTGTATACGCAGCCTACCTGAAGCTTGCTAAACCCTTCCACACAATAACCCACTGGGCCATTATGCATAGGCTCACCAGCATCGATATGAACACATATCTCACATGATGGATTGCTACCTGGATCAGGGCTAGCACCCACATGGTCAGAATTGCAGGTGCCATGTCTGACTATACACCAGTTGCACATGGCATCCCACACAACTCGGTCCTGGGACCTCTCTTGTTCAGTATATATTTGTCTGACGTACAGGCTACCACAGGGTGAATATGGCTGACCTTGTTCGCACTTGACTGCAAACTGGGTGCCATAATCACCTCTCCAGCTGCCACATGCATACTCCAACAGGATCTCACAGAGATGGATGACTGGTGCCTGAGCCATGGCCCACAGCTAAATGCCATTAGTTGCATAGTCATCCCCTTTGGGAATAACAACATGCCCACACATTAACACATAGGTAGTACTCCATTACATACGGTAGGTGTTGTTAGGTGATTAGGGACATGACTTGTTTGTCCTGCTGCCTTTGACATTCACATTGCCACAGTGGTTGGACAGACCTTCTATATAAGCAACCTTATCCCATATGGTTTCACATCTAGATCGAGTGATGTCATTGTGCCCCTATACTAATAACAACCGTGTTTGGTTACAATGCCACCTTTGGGGTGTACCTTACCCAACACCTGCAGCAACTGTACTGGCCACAGATACCCAAGCAACAGCCACCCCTCAACAATACCCACAAATCACATATCTCACAAAATCAGTGTGCCTCACAGTCACAGCCCTTAAGGCCAAACAACACACCAAATACACTTGTTATAGGGGACTCTATTGTGCGGCACACTGACGTCTGCTCAACTGACTGAACAAGGAGAAGGTCACTGTAAGCTGCCTGTCAGGTGCCAGGATCCACCACATAACGCAAGCACTTAGGTCACTCCAAAGCAAGTACAAGTATGACTCCGTCATTGTCCATGCAGGTGTGAATGACATGAGACATACCTCCCTGGACTACAAGAAAAGAGACATAGAGGAGCTCTCTGATCATGTAGCCCAGGCTGGTATGATCCTGACCTTGAGTAGCATCTTGCCCTCACCAAGAATGATGCCAGAGTGTAAAGACAAAATGATCAGTTTCAACAATTGTCTAAAGTATTGGTGTCATTCAATGGGGATCCAGTGTCTGTCAGCCTGGGATGACATGCCCGACAAGCCACGTTGCTTCACTAGGGATGGCTTGCACCTGTCACCCTTAGGCTTTCGTATACTTGCCATGCCTCTTGCCACCCCCATAGTGCATTTTTTAGGTGAGGCACAAAGGACAAACCCACCTCCATAGACAACCCAAGGATACAAAATCTAAAGGTAATGCTAATCAATGCCAGAAGTCTAAACCTCAAGATGCACGCACTCGAGGCTCTCCTCAGTATGGAGAATATCGATGTCTGTGCAGTAACAGAAACCTGGTTCAAGGCTCCTGAGAGCACCCCAGCACTACCAGGTTATAACTCATACCATGCGTTTCAGACACAAAACCTGGACCGAAGCACAAAAGGAGGGGTAGTATCTATATTCATCAAAGATACCTACACCTCCAGGTTAGTGGTACTGCATGAAGCATCAGAAACCATCCATGTGCAACTAACAGCAGGCCAAACTGCCTTTCAGTTTGTAGCCTGCTACAGAACACCCTCCCTATTACAGAAATCCCACTTGGCATTCCTGAGAACACTGGAGAATATCAAGGTCTCTCCTAAAACTATGTTATTGGGTGACTTCAACTACCCAAACATTGACTGCGACAACTACTCATGCCCAAACACACTCACCCAATGGTTCCTTGAAGTTATAAACTGTAATGCGATGGAACAACTGGTCACCACTCCCACAAGAGGGAACAACATATTGGACCTGGTCATCACCAACATGGGGACTCTATGTTCCACACCAGAGGTAAACCCCTCATTGGTAAGATCAGACCATTAACAAATTTCCATGGACATCCATATCCCATCCCCACCCCCAGCCAAGGAAATCACTGTAAAGAATTTCTCAAAAGCCAACTTTGCACTTCTCAAGACTGAGGTGGAATCCTTCAAAGCCCATGGGCCAGAGGATAATACAGGCCAATCCGCAGAATCCTTTACAAATGCATTCTATGAGCACCTGCAGGAATGCATGGATCGTGCTATCCCAAATAAAACGAACATGACAGAGCAAAATCCTAAAAATGGAAGACATCTCTGATCAGTATTAGCAAGAAACTTCGATACTTCATAAAATCATCAAAGGCCAGTTTCAAAAGGGAAATTGCTCTAGACACTAAAGATAATCATAAGCCCTTCTTTAGTTATGTCCATAATATTGGTGGAAACCCCCAGATATGCTCTGAATTGTTGCATAACGGTACAAAATATACCGAACCTACAGACATAACCAACATCCTGGCAGACAGATTCAGCGCAAACCTCTCCCCCCCTTCACCCCCAAAGGAACAAATGCCTATCCCAACTGAATGTAACCTCCCCGACATCACAGATGCACAGGTGAAAGCTGCCCTCTCCAAAGCAAAAACCACAGCAGCTATGGGACCGGACGATGGCCCAGGCTGTGTCTTACACAAGCTCCAAGAAGAACTGAACCCTCACATTAAGTCACTGTTCAAACTTAGCCTTACTACAGGATATGTACCCAAATAATGGTGTACAGCTACAGTGCTTCCACTCCACAAAGGTGGTGCCACAATGGACCCTGGGAACTATCACCCCATAAGCCTGACTAGTCTGGTCTGTACAGCTATGGAGCGTATTATCATGGAACTCATAAACAAAGACATTGGGAGCCTCCAGACACTGGACCCTACCCAATTCAGCTTTGTTAAGGGCAAATCTTGCCTCTTAAACCTAGTTGATTTCTTTGAAACAGTTACCAAAGCTATAGATGAGGGCAAGGTAGTCCACATAGCCTACCTGGACCTCGCAAAAGCCTTCGACACAATACCCCACTCGGGCATCATAAATAAGCTTACCAGCTTAAATATCAACCCCTATATCACAAGATGGGTTGCAAACTGGCTCAGGGATAGAACCCACATGGTCAGAATCGCAGGTGCCATGTCCGAAACCAAACCAGTTGCAAGTGGCATCCCACAGGGCTCAGTTCTGGGATATCTCTTGTTCGGTATATACTTCTCTGAGGTTCAGGCTAACACGGGGGGATTATGGCTGACAAAGTTCGCAGATGACTGCAAACTGGGGGCCATAATCGACTCTCCAGCTGACACAAGCATCCTCCAGAAGGGTCTCACAGAGGTGGATGTTTGGTGCCAGAGCCAGGGGCTCGAGCTACATGCTAAAAAGTGCATAGTCATCCCCTTTGGGAAAAACAAGGTGCACACAAATTACCACATAGGTGGTAATCCATTAAGTACAGAAGTAGTAATTTGAGATTTGGGGACCAATGTAGATAGTAATCTCTCCTTTGATAATCACATTGCCAAAGGGGTTACAAAGACTTTCTATATATGCCACCTTATCAGGAAAGGGTTCGCATCTAGATCAAGAGAGGTCATTGTGCCCCTCTACTCATCACTCATCAGCCCCATACTTGCATACAATGGCCCTTTTGGGATGTACCTTACCTGACACCTGCAGCAACTGGAGAGACCCAAAAGTACCTCTCCAAGAGGATCATGGGCTACAAACAGATGCCGTATGCAGCTCAACTAAAGAAACTCCAGCTCTACTCAGTTGCTTACCGCCTAGTCAGAGGCAATCTATGCCTGACATACAAAGCCATGTCAAACCCAGAATTAATGGACATGCTCCACCTCAGAAATCCAAATCCCTTAGAGATACGCACTCCAGGGACTTAAACCTTAGCACAAGAATAAAAAGGACATGCTGGAGGAACAGATTCATTTCCCAGAGGCTCCCCTCACTCTGGAATAGAATCCCAATTCATATTAGACATAGCCCCTCGCTGACCCTCTTCAAGCCAAATCTGGACACGTGGATGGGAAATCACAAATTCACCCCTGGGATTTCTTCTGTGTCCCTGCTAGACAGAGGCACAGGAAACTAATCTTAAAGGGTACCTTCTGTGACCTAATTTACAGAGGCACAGTAGACTAATCTAATAGGGAGATGGAAGCCAAAGACACTCTGGCTAGGTTTATAAATGCCCTAGGGCAGATAGCCTAGTATCTACCTATGAACCTATGAACCTATAAGTTCTGCACCAAGCTGATGTAGGGACTCACACGGATGACCTGCACAGTTCAGATGCAGTAACTCCAGCTCTACTCAGTCGCTTACCACCTACTCGGATATGATGTTTGCCTGTTGTTTGCAGTAATACCCAACCCAGAATTAATGGACATGCTCCACCTCAGGATATCCAACTCCCTTGTAGCTACACACTCCAGGGACATATACCTCAGAACAGATGTTAATAGGACATGCTGGAGGGACAGATTCTTATCCCAGGGCCTCCACTCACTCCAGATTATGATCACAGTTTCACATAGGCAGAGCCACCCACTAACCACCTACAGGGGACATATTGACAGCTGTATGGGTGATCGTATGTTTACCCATGGGATATCTTCTGTGTCCCTGCTAGACAGAGGCACACTAGCCTAAACGTACGTGGGCTATCTTGTGTGACCTACTATTCACTGGCACAGTGTAGTAATCTGACAGGGCTGCAAAAGCCAAACACATTCTGGCTAGGCTTGTACATACCCTAGGGCAGATAGCCTAGTATCAACCTCTGATCCTATGCTTCTGTTCGGGATGCACAATATTTATTGCTGATACTGTTTGCAGGTCTTTATCGTCTTTGCTTTCCCAGTTTCTATAAACAACTTAGGTATCTGCGGAACATGTTTGATCATGACAGAGTTGCACTATATTATATAAGTGTCTGTTGTCATGTAACTGTGTGCACAGGGTGGATTGCTGGATAGTGAGAGGTTCCTGGGTTAACACATGCAACTGCCAGATATGTGTGGCCCACTGCTGTAGTCAGACATGGCCTAAGTGTGTGAGCATGCCCAGTTCAGGCTTTCCATGTTTTGTTGCCTGACATATGTCTCATTTATTCAAGTGTGTGAGCATGCCCAGTGTGACCTTTCAGTATGTTGCGATCTGAAGTCCACTACATTTATGGATGTGTGTGAACATGACCAATATTAACATTTATACTGTGTGTGTTGGAAGTCAAGTTCTGTTCTTACTGCAGGACTCACCTTTGTGTTATAACTCAACAGGGATTATGGTGTGCCTGCAGGGTTTCCATGGGATACTTTGCATAGACTTATCAATATTCCTTCATACTGGCTGTACAGTGCAATGCTGTCATGTTTTAGTGGTTCAGTACTTTAACTATGGTGCACAGTATCCTGGGTTCGAGACCCATCACTGCTTTATATTTCCATACTGAGCAGACCAGACTGCTTAAGGGCCAGTTAAGCAAATATAAGCATGTTGGCTTTTGTTCTGCTATGCCCTACTTAGACCAGGCTTGTCCAACATTGCTGTATATTCACCAACTTTGCTGGACATTGCCCAATATTACTCGACATTGACCACAGTTGCACTAGTTGGTGGTGCGATTCTATTTGCATATACTACATGGTGGTAAATGCTGTTTAGCACTATCTTAAATTGCTTGACACATGGCAATCATGCCTCAGGTGGTGCTGCAGGGCTGCCTATGTCGGATGCACATACTACACCCCCTGTACATGTTTGAAGCCGGTAGTGTCAACTTAGGCATCCCTTTTACTATATGTGTGGGTCAGAGAGAGGTATAATTTTCAGGGTTCCTACTTAGCCAGTGTATGTGCTATGCGTTGCCTCTTTGTCAAGGCCAAAGCATACTGGGCATGCCTCCTTCTGCCTACTGGGGCAGGCTCAGGTTGTTCCTCCTCCGAGTCACGCTCTGCCTGTGATGACCTTGGCAATGGTGGGGGGCTGTTTGGGCCAGGCCTGTGCTTGTCCTGCTGCAGCTGTTTTTGCAGGATCATATTATGTAGCATAGCACATACCATGACAATTTGGGTACATGTAGTTGGTGAGTACTGCAAGGCTCCACCAGATGTGTCCAGGCACCGGAACCGTGACTTGAGCAGCCCAAACACACGCTTGATTACATTTCGTGTTTGTGCGTGTGCCTCATTATGGCATTCCTGTTCAGGTGTGTGTGCATTTCTGATGGGTGTCATCAGCCACGGCTCCAGTGCATAGCCAGCATCCCCCACGAGGTGACCATGTGGGATGTCCCCATTGGCAAATGTCTGGTAAAGCTGCGTCAGATGCCAGATATGGGAATCATGGTAGCTTCCAGGGCAGCCAGCACACACATTCAGTATTATGCCCTGGGCATCACACATGACCTGGCAGTTGATGGAGGGGAAGCCCTTGCAGTTAATGTAGGCCCTGCCCCGCTCACCAGCTGGTGCTTTGATGCGTATGCGCATGCAGTCTATTGCACCCACTACCTCAGTGTATTCTGCTATTTCCTGGAAGAGACGCATATTGCTGGCCAATACCTCACGGGAATTGGGGAAATATACATGATCCCCGACATGTGCTGACATGGCATCCAGGAACTGGTGCAGTACCCTGGATAATGATGCCTGTGATATCCCCATCATATCACCAGTTGGTCTCTGGAAGGTACCTGTTGCTAGTATTCATAGGCCAACACATACCTTGGTTTCCACTGGAATGGGTTCCCCTCTGTTGGTTCTGTGTGTGAGTCATGGCTTGCACAGCTCAACAATTTGCTGCATGAGGTCTCTGACCACTCTATAGCGCTCCACTATTTCCAGCTCATGTAGCTCCTGGTAGGTTACCCTGGGCCTGTACACTCTTCTCCATCTCCTCACTGGGGGTTGGTTGGCAGCATTCCCATTGTCACCACCCTCAGCATGTTGCATATGTCAGTTTATGACAGCAATGGCAGCCCCTAACATTTCTTTGTCTAAGTTAAGCCTTTTCAGTATTCGCTTCTCTTAGCTTACTGCAGTGCTGCAGTGTCTCTGAGGAATACATGGTGAAAAGTTGTTTGTAGACTTTTAAGTGCTGGGCTGGGCTGGGCTGGTTTACTGCCTGTGTAATTGCCTGATTCTGATTATTTCCACCTGCTAGCTCTGATGACTCTCCCTGGTTAACTTCCTACAGTTTGTTGTGCTTCCTTTTCCCTTTCCATTTCCTCAGGGGGGCAGCGCCACGCACACTAGCGCAGATGCGCGCACACGAGCTAACACGCGTGCACACAGGCTTAGACAGAGTTACACTAGCTAATTCCTGTCTAAATGCACACATATGAGCACAAAGGCGCTAACAAGAATTTAAACTGCCCTACACATGCTTAAATGCGTGCACACAAGCGCAAATGTGCTAACACAGATTTAGACAACATTACACATGCTAACTTCTGCTTACACGCACGCACACTGTGTTACTCGGGTTTATAGGCGTGCACAAGCGCGCATACATGTTGCAAGCATTTTTACAAGAAACTTTGGTGATACCCACAGTGTGCACCTTCTATTTCTTGACTTTAGCTAGGATATCTACTGACAGTCCTCTTCCAGTGATGAGCAAGTGACAGCTAACACATGCCACTCTGCTCCAATGAGATTAGCTACTGTCATACATACCCCCCTCATGATGTCACCTATATCCTACTCTGTTACTCCCCTTATCCTAGTCTTGCACTCCACTTACTGTGCTCATTTGCTATGTAGACTTGGGAGTCACTATCCTTACCCTCATTTGCATAGGATTGCGTCCTAATGCTTGGTTACATCTCTTAGTTTGGGTTCCCCCCTTAGCAACCCCTACTCGGTAGCCATGTTGTCTTCAGCCTGCCATTGCCTTGCATTGTACATTACAAATACCCATAAAATCTGCATTTGTGGGTTTTAATTTTTATTTTTCTGGTTTTTAGAGCGCAGCCCATTTGCGCGGCTCTGTGCTATGCTTAAACATGGAAAATCGGACAGAAAAAATAAATTAATTTTTTTTTATTTTGCATTGGGAAACATTGCCAGTGGCTGTATATTTGGCCATTGGCATGTTTCCTCTACTGGATGCAACCTTTATTTGGAGCTGTCATGGCTCCGTTTTGCTATTTGCAGAATGGTACTCAGTTGTCAACTGAGTACATTTCTGCAGATAACACTCCTCTTACTCGGACTGTTTCAGGTTTCCTGGATCGCAAATCTACCTCATTTGCATGCCTTTCAGCTGCAGTTGAGGTAATTTGCATGTCCCTGCCCTGTCCGTGTAAGAGCCATTTTAGGAGCTCTCTTGCATGCCCCTACAGGCTGTTCCTGGATCGCTCGTCGGACATGATGGCTGCATGGAGTCTTACTCTACTCTTAGACTCCGTGCAAGCCATCGTGAATCAGGCCCAATCTCTGTGACAATTAAGTCTATTTTAATTTGAATAGTATTTTTCACTATTGTATTTTGTCAAGCACCTCATGGTACGATTGCACTGCTGGTACGCTTTTTAACACATCAATATATTAAATTATTTTCTGTGTGTCATAGATAATGATTCATGCATGAGCACTAAAATGCTTTACAATATATGAATATATCCTTTAAGATATCAACACAGAATAATGACAAATGAATCCAGCACATATATTAACAAAAGTTATAACATCATTTAAGAAGTAATATTGCTATACTGAACGTAATATATGCAGTAACTTGTAACACCTTATATATTTTTTATGATAAGTCCAAAAGACAGTAAGGAAAACAGTACTGCAGAACAGCATGTTAACAGGATGAATATAACGGGATAATATAATCCATAGCATTAGTGTGTCCTGAGCTAATATGAAATGGACTGATTTATTCAGATGTCCTGCAAGGGAATCACTACTGAATACCGAATGCCCAAAATCCCGATGCTTAAAACACCCAGACCACATGCCCAAAACCCCACAATACCGAATATTTAAAACCACGAAATTCAAAATCTCCAAAGTTACACAACCAAACAGCACACACACACACACACACACACACACACACACACACACACACACACACACACACACCTTCCCCCCACAACCAAACAATGCATCCAACACTAGACATAGGCAGGGGCAAACCCCTACCCCACACCCTACTTTATTATTCTAACTCCGAGCTCGCACACACACAAGGCAAACTCACACCCACACGTTACAGTCCCTCACACACACACACACACACACACACACACACACACACACACACACACACACACACACACACATCACAGTCACAACACACACTTACACATACTACACCCCTCACAAACACACTTACACACACATACCTGAACTGCAACACCAGAAGAGCTAGCGCAAAGTTCCTTAACATCGGGATTTTGCATTTTGCGCTTCTCGTCTTTCGGTAATGCAGGGTTTTGGTCATCTGGTCTCGGTGTTTTAAGCATCAGGATTTTGGCGTTCAGTATTTTGTAGTGATTCCCCTGCAAGACAGTGACTTTATGTTCATGTTCTCTGGTCAGATAAAAATGTAACGTTTTACTGGAATAAACTGTTTAACAAATTTTTGAATATTTTGTGCAAAAAATAAAAATAATCCTTTAAAAAGAAACTGTAGTACTGGTGTAGAAGTGTCAGTGTTCTGGTTTTAGCAGACATGTTTTATTATTTTACAAATGTCTCAGCCAGTAAATACAAAAAGGAATTTATTGCACTGAAAAAGCTAAAATACACTCACTCCTTCTCTCTAGCGCCTCAGCCAATGCCTTTAACAGAGTACAACATTACTTTCCACCATCTTTAATTATATACAGAGCATGTTCAATAAAACAATTAAAACATCTCATTATAAGAGCCATTTCCAATTAAGATCCCTGTTTAACCCCTTGGGGTGTAAATTATTGAACTTTAGAATAAAAAGTGCTTCTTTGTGCTGCAATTTACATTTTAAACATGTGACCCAAGTACAATTAACCTTTTCCATAATAGTACCTTTTAACTTACTACCATTATTATTATGGTACATTTTAAAATGTAGCCCTAATGGGCTTTCCACTTTTTCATTTTTAATATTTCTTAAATGTTCTAAATATCTGACTTGGAAGCTTTGTTTGGTTTCCCCTATATAAAATAAATCACATTTACATTAAAGCACATATATAATTCCTTCTGTCATACAATTATAACTGTCACTTAAAACATACTTCTGTCCATTTATGTTTTCAAACGTGCATACTGTATAACTACATATACTACAATGTCCACAAGCTTTAAAGCCTAGTTCTTGAATAGGTTCTCTCAAACTTTCAATAAGGAATTTAAACTGAACATGCACCAGCTTATCTTTGATGCTTCATCCCGTCTATATGACACCTTTGGTCTTTGGGGTATTAATTCTCCCAACAATGAATCTTGCATCAAATAATTCCAATGAGTCATAACAATTTTTACCAGTTGTTCCGTATGGACCCCATATGTAGTCACAAGAAATATTTTATCCACTGGATTATTGTTTCTATTCCTATCTGGTTTACCCTTATATTCATATGGTCTCTCATATCGATTTTCTAACAACAATCTATTCCTGGCTTTGTTTGATATAGATAGGTTGTTTGTTCCAGAGTATGGGAAGTCTCTGGGTCTGGAATCTATCTCTCCAGCACGTTCTGTTTATTTTGGTGACAAGGTTTAGGTCCCTAGAGCATGTAGCTCAGAGGGATTGGGATTTCTTTAAATGGAGCATGTCCAACAGCTCTGGGTTTGACACTGCTTTGTATGTTAGGCAGAGATCGCCTCTGAGTAGACGATATGTGATGGAGTAAAGCTGGAGTTTTTTGAGACAGTCTGCGTAGGGCATCTGTTTGAGACTGGTAATCCTGTTTGTGAGGAATTTCTGTGGCCTTTCCAGTTGTTGTAGATGTCTTGTGAGGTACATACCAAAAGGGGTGTTGTACTCCATAATGGGTCTAATGAGTGGCAAGTAGAGGGGAACAACAACCTCTTTTTTCCTGGATGAGAAACCTTTTGTGATGAGGTTTGCCACGTAGAAGGATTTCCTGACTACTTTGGTGATGTAATTATCAAAGGAGAGACCACTGTCCACCTGTGTCCCAAGGTCTCTTACCACACTTTCTGTGTTACGTAGACTACTGCCTATGTGGTAGTTCATGCGTACAGACTTTTTACCAAAAGGGATGACAATGCACTTTTGGCATTGTGTTTGAGGCCATGGCTTTAACATCAGGCATCTGTCTCAGTGAGGCCCTTTTGTAGGATGTCCACATTGTTAGGAGTTTTGATTATGGCTCCTAGTTTGCAGTCATCTGCGAACTTCGTCAGCCAAAGACCTTCTGTGTTTGCTATCTACTTCTCTGAAGTACAAGCTAACAGGAGAGGACCCAGGACTGAACCCTGTGGTACTCTACTTGTCACTGGTCTGAAGTCTGATTTGGAGTCTGCTACTTTCACAGTGTGGGTTCTGTCATTTGTTAGTTGTTATATTAGTTGTTATGTAAATTATAATGAGTAATATTTTGTGTGACCCACATCTGATGTTACATCCCCTGTTGTCAGAACACATTGCTGAACTACTTACATTAACATATATGCATTATTACTAAAAGTAATCATACTGTAACACTTGAATAAAATATCAACATATATATCAATCTGTATATACATGTAGCTGCAGATATTGCTTGTTATACAGTCTTTATAGTAATGTCATCTATTCATAGTAATCATAGTAATGACATCTGTTCAGCATATTTCAGATTCAAATAGAATTTTTCAGGCAAGCAGCTTATTTTTTCATTCATCACTACAAAAAATAAGTTTAATGCTGAGTACCTAAATTAACAAAAAATATATTAACTTGACCATTAATTAACCATTGTTTGTTATTGCTTTATCAGTCTGTTAGAGAAGGGCAACACCTGCAGTACAGAAAATTTCCAAGGCACACTACACATCCATAATTAGGGATGAAGAGGTTGATTTGGTGTGAGTGGTAAACATGCATTAAAAGGAGTGAGGATGTCTAATTGAGAAAAAGTGTTTCAGATACAAATTGAGAAAAAGTAGGGAGAAAGAGAAAGACCAAGCAACTGTGAATTAACAACTGATGTATGTTTCATTAATCTGCAGATAAATTCAAACTAAATTAAATTTACACAACACTAACAAGGTATCAACCCTGAAAAAGATGTTGCTATGGCAGGAAGAAATTGTTTTCTACCAGTTCCCTTGCTTCTACCATATCTTAACAAGCAGAAAGGAAGAACTAACATCTCTAACTATTAATGGTAGCCTGCTGAGGAAAGATAACATCTTTGAAAGTTTTCTGAGAAAGAATGATCTATTTCAGAATAAATTAAGTAAGTAATAAGTTACTAAAATCTGCTGATATCAGATTAAATACAGGCTGACAAATGTAAGATTAAAAAATAAATTAGGTACATAAGAAAAAGATATAGGGCCAGATTCACGAAACCTCCGTGTAAGAGTTAATATGTCTTACACGGAGGCTGCAGTTTAACGGTATGACGTCAGCATGCCATGCATATTCATGAGGGCATGCTGAATCATACCCTAGGCTAACACGGTCCATGTAGAAAAGTAGGGGGCATGTCCGAATGCCGAGTTCTGCAAAGGGACACTCCCCCAGAAGAGACAGAGTTTTGAAAGTAAACACCCACGAGCGAGTCCGCAGGTAATGTCAAGCAACACAACACCACACATGCCCCCACAGACTATAAACTCAACTGTAATGCAAAACATAAAAATAGCAGTTTAATTTTTTTTTTTATAATTTCCAAAATGTTTGCCCGTAGTTGCACTCGTTTGCGCAGGTATACCCTCCACTCAGCCACAGCTAGCAGACATTGAAAAGCATATAAGATCTAAATATGCAAATTAAGCCAAGTAGCAATAGCGTAGCGGTAGAGACGTTGGCCAAAGAGGAGGTAGTCACAGTTCGAGCCCCCACAACATCATTCTCCATTTTTATTTAAATAAGCATGAAACAATCCCCTGACATATATATATATATATATATATATATATATATATTACTATAATTTAAGTAAAATGTAATGAAATGGGCCATGTATTTTTGAAGAAATCTGACATAATAAAATATAAAAAAAGGATCATAATTGCCCATAGCTTAGCAACGCTTTAGCAAGCTGAATATGGGTGCCTGTAGGTGAGCAGTGCTTTAACAATCTTAATATGAGTGCCCATAGGTGAGCAGCGCTTTAACAAGCTTAATATGAGTGCCCGTATGTGAGCAGCGCTTTAACAAGTTTAATATGAGTGCCCAGAGTTGAGCAGCACTTTAACACACTTAAAATGAGTGCCCGTAGCTGAGCAGCACTTCACCCAGCATAATATGAGTGCTCATAGCTAAATAACGTGTTACCCAGCGTAAGCTGTTTGCACGGAGCTGCGCAGCATGCCAACTAGCTTACCATTGGGCAAGCAATATCAAAGCCGCCTTTACACAGACACACCTCCTAGCCTGTCTATACAGTAGTAAAATAAAAAAAGCCATGCCAAGGGTTGAACCTGGGATACTGTGCACCATAGTCAAAGTACTGAACCACTAAGCCATGACAGTTGCACTGAGAAATGCAGTATTAGCATATATATATAGGAATGAATGGAAACAGAAGCATGACAAAGAAGGTATGCTTTAAGCTGAAAAATATCCAAAATGGCCAATCACAGATAAGTGCGGGAAAACCGGCATATATAAGCCCCATAGGCGGGAATACACAGCATAACTGATTGTGGTACCCATTGCAGTCAGGATGGCAGGTGCAGGAGAGGGAAGTTGCTTTAGAGCACAAAGGTGGGGTGTTGAGGATTCAAAATATATGGTTTGGCTCCTAGTCCATGATCATGAAGCACAACTCATGCAGGGCCAGGTTCACTGGGGTGCATACAAGGCAGAGGCATGGAACCGGTTGGCACATGATCTCACCAGTGCCACAGGCATTCTGAGGACTGGTGAACAGGTCCGTCACCACCATGCGGACCTGAAGCGACGGAAGGAGGGCCAACTGAACCGTTGGATCCAGGAGGCCCACCAAATGCCCAACGCCCCACTACTGAGTAAGTATCTATGTAATTAAGTATGTAAGAAATGCTATCCTAGCCTATAGTATGGAGATGTATGTTCCAATATTACTTCATTTATATTACAGCTGCAGGTGTTATTTCCGCGAATCAGCGAGCCTATGCTGATAGGCTGCTGAGGCTGCGCCACCATGCAGGTTAGTAATTATTTAGCTGGTATTGTCATAGAATATAAGTGAGACAGATTGTAAAAGAGTTCAGTGTTGTAACCCACTAATAAAGGTCAAATAAGCCTAGAAGAAAGATTCTGCTAGTATTGTAAGATTAGATAAGTGATGCAGCCTGGAAAAGAGTGTAATGCAATCCAGTAATAATGATTAAACCAGTCTCAAATAGAGTTTCCACCTGTATTGTAATATCAGATAACTGCTGCAACCAAAAAATGAGTGGTAATCAATCAACAAAGGATAGACAAATGTCGAATACATCCTTGTAAATTCTGCCATATTAAATAAGTGAGTCAGCTGGAAAGGATTGTTGTAAACCAGTAATAAATGTTAATAAAGCCTAGAATTAAGTACCATTCTGAAATGTAAATATAAAATAATTGAGAGAGTGTGAGAAAGACAGGTTGAAGCTACCAAGAAAGCTGTAATAAGTCTGGAATAAAGGTATACTGCAGTCACTACATAATGAAATGAATGAGACAGCCACAACCAAAGAGTGTAATGTGTGAAATAAAATACAGAACATGGACTGTGTCCATCCCACAAATTGGATATGTTGCTGTACCCTTGCATTATGGAAATAGTATGGTTGTATGAAATGCTGAACATCCACAGTTGTCTAGACCCATATAAATCAAATGTAGCAGGATGCTGTACCTGAACACAGCCAGATATGAACATATATGAATAAAAATGGAATGTATATTAATGTAGAAGTAACATCCCCATCATCAACATTCCTAAGGTTACACACAGGAAACCATACTAATACATGTAGGGGGATATATATCTGCATCTACTAGGAATGTACAGTATATGTATAGGTAGTTTTAGTTGTTAATGTAATATTTCTCCACCTTACCCTATTTTCACAAATGATGCCATTTCACACCAAACCGGGTATGTGTATTCACAAGTAATTCCCATGGACATTTGTCCTGTTGGTTCATACATATCTGCATGTACGTTGATGCATGTGCCCCATTCACATATCCAAACCTGATGGCCTGTTGCCACCAATCAACCCTGCATGCTGTTGGAATGTGCACTGTTGTTCTAAATATGCATGTGTTATGCTTGCTGCTCACTGTTGGGAATTCATGGGTGTTTGGTTATTGGGAATACTGCTGCATGCTGTTACAACTAATTTTGAATGGTGTTGTTTGTTACTAACCCAAAATGCCATAAAATACTGCTAAACATAGGACAACAGGGAAGGCGGGTTCTAGCGGACCCACCTCTCCCACCTCAGCTGGCGAGTGCACCTGGCACCAGTGCCCAGGCCGGGACCTCCTCCTCCAGTGGCCCTGTGCCACCTTCAGGTGTAAGAGCTGCAGGGGATGGGGCTCATCCCCCCTCTGCAAGCATGGCTGGAGGAGAGCCTCCACTCACCCTCCATAGGGTCCGGTCTGTGGTGCATAGTGAGATCAGGCATTCTGTGACTGATCCCCTATGCCAGCTTGAGGTGAGGGTGGCGCAACTCATGTGTATGCCTGCCCATCCTATCCAGCCCCCAGCACAGCCCCGGCCTGGGCTGTGAAGGCGCAATGGTAACTGCCTATGGGTGGGGATTTCAGTTCCACTGTTGCCATCTGTGGGCTCATGGGCTTACGATATCCAAACATCCCTCCACGTCATTTGTGTTTAACCCCACATGTGTCATACACCATCCCTGTATGCATCTTGTTTGTCTTGTCTGTTAACCTCCGCATCCTACCTCCCCAAATATACCTACTTCCTGTACCTCACATTCCACTCTCACCTGAAAAAAAAAATAAAAAAAGGGCACTCTGTTCCCACAAAAAAATTACGCCCCATACATAGCTGCCCAATTCGCACACATGTCCACTGGACATGTAAACTGATAATTCTAATTGGCAGTACAACATATTTTTTTGTCCTCACCCCTCTCTCAGGGGTGGAAAGTTTCAAATTTCACACCAAATTTCACACATATGCACAGCTGTTGCTGATAAAGAAATGGGCAGCTATGGGCCTTCCCTACAGCCTTCCTGCACATCCTGAGCTTGTTTTCCTACTGTCCTACCCTCTTTGCGCCCCTTTTTTCACCACTTTCTTATTTCCCCATTTTCTTTTCTTTAAATGAAATTAGCATGGATGTTAGCGGGAGTAAGCACTTTTAAGCAGTAGTCAGCGGGTGTGCACTTGTGTGCGCTTAGCTAAGCAGGTGTGCGCATGTGTAAGCATCGCGCAAACCAGCACAAACCCGCTTACAACTGCTTTAAAGTGCCTTAGTCACTCTGTATGTCAAGGCCTGTAGTCTGCTCATCAGCAAAATAAAATACCCCTGTCAGTCTCAAACCCCAACCTTGGGTACACTAGTTTGCATGAATTACCACTGAGCCACGGCAGATATACAAGAGCTGGGTGCTGAAAGAAATATATCATGAAATACAAGGAGTGAATGTAAAGGGAATATAGGAAGGCCATTACACAAAGCTTGTTCCATGTATCTTTATTGGCAATTCTTGTGGAATTGCATTACATTAGTGTGATAAGAGAAACAGCCAGGCGAGTAAGTAATAATGTTAGAGTAGCACCTTACAAACCCCACACAGTATCAGAGCAGGATAAACACTGCCATATTTGAATAGGTATGAGGCCAGATTTCGCAACTGCGACTGATTTACCGGGATGTCCCTGATTTGCAAAAAAATGTTACCTGTGCCCCACTGACTCCCTGTGAAATGTACTAACAGTATGCAGAAAGGTGGGGAATCCCATGTAATGGTGACTATCAATAAGTTAAAGTAGACACTACTTGCATGTCAGAAATGGTGTAGTAATACATATGCTCAACATACCCCACAGTCACAACTGCAGAATATCTGAAATATAACACGGGTGTATCCCACTGATATGTACCTTTCCCTGAGGCTGGTCAAATATATACCTGAGGGTATCTGAGGCCTGCAAGTGTCAGAAACACACAGGCATATCAGCATGTCTGCTGTTACACACTCTGCGAATAGCTGTAGAATTACTTCCACAAGCATGCCCTTATATAGGAGTACAACACAGAAATATCAAAGGATGTAGCCATCTAACAAACTAATGACAGTAAAGCAGTTTACAAGCACTGCATGTGCCTGATATTCATAATTGTTAGTACAAAATACTTAGTTGTCCTCACCCCTCTCTCAGGGGTGGAAAGTTTCAAATGTCACAGCAAATGGCAAACATATGTACAGCTATTGCAGTTAAAGAAATGTGCATCTATGGACCTTCCCTACACCCAGCCTGCACATCCCTAGCTGGTGTCCCCACTGATTTCCTGCTTCCCGCTTCCAACTGTTTAAAAGTGCCTTATCCACTCTGTATGACAAGGCCTGTAGTCTGCTCATCAGCAAAATAAAATACCCCTGTCAGTCTGAAACCCTGGCCCTTGGAAACACTAGTCTGCATGAATTACCACGGAGCCACGGCACATATACAAGAAGTTGGTGCTGAAAGAAATATATCATGAAATACAAGGAGTGAATTTAAAGGGAATATAGGAAGGCCATTACACAAAGCTTGTGCCGTGTATCTTTACTGGCAATTCTTGTGGAATTGCATTTCATTAGTGTGATAAGAGAAACAGCCATGCTAGTAGGTAATAATGTTAGAGTAGCACCTTACAAACCCCACACAGTATCAGAGCAGGATAAACACTGCCATATTTGAATAGGTATGAGGCCAGACTTCCCAACTGTGACTGATTTACAGGGATGTCCCTGATTTGCAAAAAAATGTTACCTGTGCCCCACTGACTCCCTGTGAAATCTACTAACAGTAGGCAGAAAGGTGGGGAATCCCACGTAATGGTGAATGTCAATAAGTTAAAGTAGACACTACTTGCATGTCAGAAATGGTGTATTAATACATATGCTCAAAATACCCCACAGTCACAACTGCAGAATATCTGAAATATATCACTGGTGTATCCCACTGATATGAACCTTTCCCTGAGGCTGGTCAGATATATAGCTGAGAGTATCTGAGGCCTGCAAGTGTCAGAAACACACAGGCATATCTGCCTGTCTGCTGTTACACACTCTGCGAATAGCTGTAGAATTACTTCCACAAGCATGCCCTCATGTAGGAGTACAACACAGAAATATCAAAGGATGTAGCCATCTAACAAACTAATGACAGTATAGCAGTTTACAATCACTGCAGGTGCCTGATATTCATAATTGTTAGTACAAAATACAAGGCCCTAGTACTGCTTAGCAGCAAAATAAAATACCCTTACAAATGTCAAACCCCAGACCTTGGGCTCACCAGACTGCATGCAGTGCCATCAAGCCACAGCAAACATATAAGACCTTACTGCTGAAAGAAATATATCATGCATTACAAGGAGTGAATGTAAATGGAAAATAGGAAAGCCATAGCAACACATTCCAGTAAAGACAAATATCAGGCATTCAAGGAGTGAATGTAAAGGGAAAATAGTGAAGCCATAGCAACACATTGCAAGAACTACTGTTGTATACCAGTTAATCCACAACTCCCACAGGGCAGTACATACTCACATGTAAACAGTGTTAGCATTAGCAGGTGTGAGTTAACATACACACTGAGAAGAGTGAACTGGAAGAAGCAACAGTCCGGTTTCAGTACAACATGCATTTCAGTGGATACAACACAGCCTTAGATATGACAGAGATGCCAACCTTCTGACTGACACAACAGTGTCCACAGCAAGCCAGCATGGTCCCCACCTTGCAAAACTGAAAGGCCTACGCCTACCTAACCTAAAATTGTATAGCAGTGTCCTGAAATCACAGTGAGAACTGCAATTACCACACAGCAGGCTGCATGAAATTAGTAAATGCTGGCCACCAATTGGTGCAGAGGCCATCACATGCACATGTGCAGATACCTACAAAAGCAGCCTGTACTGCCAGTCCACACATGCAATAATATCATTGCAGCAACTGGAGGGAGAGACCAAAAAAAAAAAGAAAAACCAAGCCAGCAAGCCAGCCAGCAAGCATGTCAGCCAGTCAGCAAGCCAGCCAGCCAGCCAGCCAGCAAGCCAGCCAGCCAGCCAGCAAGCCTGCCAGCAAGCCAACAAGCCAGCAAGCCAGCAAGTATGCCAGCAAGCCAACAAGCCAGCAAGCCAGCAAGTATGCCAGCAAGCTAGGAAGCCAGCAATCCAAAAGAAAAAAGCTGTCAGAGACAAAGGTAATGTAAACTACATAATCTAATAATCTACATACTGTGAACCCTCCATATGTGTTAGCAGTCTGTATCTATATGTATATGAAGATGTGCATAGGGCAAGGGACATATTGCAACTGTTAGTGAAGGCTGGACATACATATGTAGTTGAAGGTTGCTATGTGCACATATCAATGTAGGTTGTAGTGTGTGGCATTGAAAACAGCATGCAAGTGCAGGCATAAGTCATGTGGTGGTGAACTTCTGTGGGACTGAGCCAGTGAGGCCTGCTACAGCTATACGGACTGAGGACAGCATAATGCATTATGCACAACACTGTGCAATATCATTACAGAATGGTATGTCTCACAACTGTTGCAGAAGTGATATTCCCACCATGAAAGGTGGGCAGTCCATGTACCTACATGTGCATGTATATGTACAGCAATATATATATGGATATGTATATATATATATATATATATATATATATATATATATATATTTATATGTATATATATATACATATATATAGATATATATATAAAGAGAGTGTGAGAGAGGGGGACATGGGTGCAGATGTACTGCAACAGGTGCCTGGTGACTAAGGCATGGACAGAACACCAGTGTTGATACTGCAGTACCATACCCCATTCCACAACATGTTACCCACTAACTACCACATAGGTGGTTGCCTGCCTACCACTGGAGGTGTCAGAAGGGAACATGGGACACAGGTGTACAACAGCCTCCCTTTTGATATCCACAGTGGCACACTAGTCTTGTAATCCCTGTACATGGTACGTGTCATCACAAAGGGTGTGTCAGCTAGGGAAATGTAATTCAGTGTACCCCTGTACACCTCACAATGTCCTATGCAGTATGTACCTCCCATGAGAACTATAGCAAGTGGAAAGGCCACAGACATACCTAACAAAGACTGATAATGCCCACAAACACATTCCCTATGCAGACTGACTCACAAAACCACAGCTAGAGTGCCTTGCATACTTCCTACACAGAGGTTACCAGTGCTGGACATACAGAGTTATGTCACACCCATACCAGTTGGACAACCACCATGGCAACACCTCACAATCCATCCAGCCTACATGACCTAGGGCCCTAATCCCTGTCACCACACTAAACAGCACATGCTGGAGGTACAGGTTTCTGTACACAAATATGCCATACCCTGGACTAAACCACCCAGCATTAACAAACAAGGCTCCTCATTAGTAGATGTCATACATACCCCGATGAATGTCATGGAGATAGGTAATATGCCCTGTGAGTCACCTCTGTGTTACCATTTCACAGGAGCAAGTAAAATCACAGTACATGTGTACCGAAGGGCAGGGTAGCATATGGCTAGGCTGCCCTAGGCCCAGGGCCAATAGCATAGTACCTACCTATGACACAATGCACACACACATGTACTCAGTGCAATACCAGCTATGTGACATTGAATGAGTGTGACACTTACTGTGTGCAAGGTCAGTAAAGGTGTGATAGCTTAGTGTGAGTTTGTGTCTGTCATGGTAGTTGGTGTCCTTGGTGTGAGGCCCAAGAAAGATGTGTCAGTTATTGGGATGCAAACATAGTAGATTGGCATATGTTGTGCTGTAGTTCCCTGTGTACGACTGCGGTGTCCCATCATAGGCAGAAGCAATACATGTATGCTCAGTAAGTGGTACTACTGTTGAATCCAGCTCGCATATGAACTGTTGTACTACCTGATGTTGTAGGCCTAAACACTACAGTATGGTGTATGTTCACATTCCGTGGTAACACTGTCTGGTGTGTTACCTGTAGTCTGCACAGATTACATACTGCATGCATAGGTATCTGTAAGTAGGGGCACACAGTACTATAAGGTACACAGTTAATGCTGATCTGTGTCGTCATACATCTGTGTGTTGTATGCATGTATAATGTGTGTCTAATGATGCCTGTACCATGGCCGCAATCACGTGTGTTACAGGGTATGTGTGTGTACCTGGCAGCATGTATACTGTGTGACAGCAGTATGCTGGCCATAGTAACAACTGTGCACATATGTCATGTAGGGGTATGCCATCAAAGACTAGGGTGGATTACTATTGAAACTGTACATGTGTATTGCATTCATTGCATGGGATGACAATATTCTTCATCCATTAGCTTGATACATACCCCAGTGTGAGGTTGTGCATTGTAACCCAAACAGTGTGCCAAGTGCTGGTGTATACTAGTTTATTGTATGGAGTGTGGCAGGCACTGTCAGACAGTTGTGGGCTGAGCACTGATATGTGGTATCAAACATGTGTATCCCCTGATAGACAGACAGATGCTATATATGGCAGTGAAGTGATATCAGTACATTTGAATATTAAGTGTGCCACATGACCTGCTCACATATTTTTCTTTTCCTTCCTTCCAGGGTGATGGTGCATCAGAGAAACCCACCTTATACAGCAGCAGAGGATCAGGAGATCCACCAGAGCCTGGTGCAGAATTACTGTGTGCTGTTTTCCAGGACCAGCCAGAACCAGCATGAGAGGGCTGCATTGTGGCAAGAACTTGTCCGTCGGGTAAATGACATAGGCATGCATAACCAGACATATGAGCAGGTATGCCATCACTGCAGTGATTTAATTAGACATGTCCGGCAGCGTGCATCTGATATCAACAGACAACAGCTTGCCACATGTGGTGGGGTACTTATCCACCCACCCCCCCCTCACCAGTGGGAGGAGCACCTCCTAAGTGTTGTGGCTCCAGGCCAACAACAAGAACATCCACAAACATGTGTCATCATAGAGGCCGGAGCCACCCAGCATGTTGAAATTGAGTGTGCAGGTAACATGCCATATCTGTAGTTGACTGTTCTCTGTACTGGTAGTCTATGCATGTGTGAGATGTGTACTCTTTGTGTAGTTGTTAACCTGCCCATTCTTCTGCAAGATTGATATTCTGAGCATAATCTGTACACCTGTAAAAGCCACCTGTTGTACTACTGTACTTTATCATACTCACAGTATCAAAGGCACAGTTGTGGCCACTGGCAATCACTCTCATATGTTTCAGGTCCCTCTGGAGTGACAGCAAGGCAGCCAATCCATGCTGGTGAGTGTTTAATAACAATACTATTGCTAATGAGATGTGCATGTCATATGGAGGTGTAGTTTGTGCACATGTAACACACCTACACATAATGCATGCTGTGCATGTTTGCTGTGAGACTATGCATATCCCATAATTCTCAGTAGCTGCCTCACTCACATGCAATACACAGAGCATGACACACATGTGTGGCAACACAGTACTGGACATTGTATAGACATACCTGATACACATGTACACAACACACACATGTTTGGCATACACACTACACCTTAGCCTGCTACACATGTCCAATTATGACATCTGCTGTATGGCCAGCCTTCAGCATCCCACTTATCTATGCAGCACACATAATATACCTGAGGAGTAGAGGCCTATCATGTCTTTGTGCAACAGTCTTGAACAAATAATACATTCATGTTAGGCAATGCTCACTGTTGGCCACCTTACACACCCATGTAACAAGTGGCTGTGTAATTGTGGATGTTACTGCACGTCAGATACAGCATGCTAGCTGCCTGTCTGGCACACATTATTATTGTTGACTGACCACAAGAAGCATGTTGATCATGACTCACGTTACTACACCACATCCAGTTCCACTGACCACAAAAGTACACATAGCTGTTATTGCGTAGCACCGTCATGTGTTTTGTGTGTGTGTGTGTGTGTGTGTGTGCAAATCTATGCACCCACAGCTTGTAACACTTGCACAACATTGTTATGTCTTTGTACACATTGTGTCCGAGGGTGGACACAATCACTGAACAACTACACACAAGCATCAAGTACATGTATACTGTTATTAACAAGGGTTGTCTACACTTGAACTGCATGTTCCTGTGCAACACATAATCTGCATGCTGACACATGTGCAGTGATGTTTTTCCTTGTGAAATGGTCAGCCACCCTAAAACAGTATTGTGTATGTGTTGGATTGCAGGTGTGTCTGTGTTTGTATCTGCTGTACTGAGGAGTGTGCCTGTGTGCCTGTGCGCCTGTGCTCCTGTGTGCTAATATCGTGTACACATTTGTAAACAGTGTTTCCTATCTTCCTCTCACAGGTTCTGATGTTGCTCTGGTGGAGTGCAGCAGGGAACCTGAAGCCACTGCTGGGGATAGTGCTAATGATGATACATGTGTAATGGCACAGGGAGGTGTGACAGGGTCTGTCATTGGTCATCCAATTGACACTACACAGCAGTCAACCTCATCAATGCGCACAGTCATCCTGCCGATACATCCACTGTCACCAATGTCCTTAGCTGAGGGACAGCATACAGTGGGCATTGACCAGGGTAGTGTGGTATCATTGGCACATGCATCCCCTCACAGCAGCCATGGCCAGATTCCTGACATGGTACCACACAGGCAGATGTCCAGGGGTTCTCGTGGAAGCATCCATGGTCGTACTGCCCCTGTCAGATGTGCCCACAGAGGTCTATCAACCTCAGCTATGTTCCGGGCTGTAATGCAGGCACAGGCACATATGGAACGGTACACCAGGCAGAGTCTGAGGAAGCCTAGAGCACATTGCACTGCTATGAATGACACTATGCGTGATGTTGCGTCTGCCATCCGTAACATCAGCGAGGTCATTGATAGACGTTTGGGGGACACATTAGATCTGTTCCACAAATACATGTCCAGGAGCCAGGACACTGCAGGATGGTTGAGGCGTCGATGTGGACGTATGCCAGCAACATTATCAGCTGGCAGTCGTCACAGACGACAACAAACCCGCAGCCGCTCCCATAGTGCCAGTACCAGCCCCAGCAATGCTTGGTCTGTGCTGTCATTAGACCGTCCTAGAAGACCACGTGCACGTGGCTCTGGACAGTCTCAGCAGGGACACGTGTCCAGTCAACAACCCACTGCTTCTGATGACAGTACCCAGTCTGGCTTAGTATCTGATACTGTCCGTAGCACCCTTGCTAGGCACAGGTACCGTGTCCGTGGCCAGAGACAGTGATCTGTATGACCTGGCAGGTACAGTCTGTGGCTGTCCACAAACACCCGTATATGGCAGCCACATGGTGGAACTGTGTGCATGCATACACACACACATAATGCTAACACCTAGGGCTAACACATACACACACACATCGCAGCAACATTGCCCCATCTTGTACTGTTGTCCCTCACTAACACACACACACACACACACACACACATTCATGTTGATTGGATGTGTCAATAGCAGACTCTGGCAAACCAAGTACACACCCTGTGCATATGATGAAACTGTGCCACCTCCTGTCACCTGTAACATTGATGCTGGAACAGGATAGCATGGTACTGATGCACAGGGTGACTACATAGCACTGTAGTAATATAATCATGTTGTTAACAGTACAGTGTAATGATATTGTTGTGGGTATATTCCAGCATGCATGCTGTAAAAAGACACAAGTGCTTTAGCAAAACATGTGGAAGAAGAAGATAGGAAACATATTTTTAATTTCATGGTTTTAGAAATAATAAATAAAAGTAAGAGGGGAGGTGATATAAGGAATAAGGTAGAGGAAGCCGAACAAAGATGGATTTTATTACTTCAGGCAGATAGGTCTCCTGGATTGAACAATGCTGTTTCCTTGAAACCTTTTTTAAAATCCAGACCACTAAAACATTAAGTAATATGGATTATTACATAAAATGTGTCTGTTATATGTATATTTTATTTCATCTTATGCAGAATATAAGGCAAATTAATGTACTGATGTATGCAATTTTAATTAGTCTATGTCATAGTTCTATATGTGTTTTCATTGGTTGAACCATATTTTAAATACCAATGTTTTAACTGTTTTTATGAGTCTGAAGAAGCGATCAGCTGACTTAGATCACGAAAGCGCTTACTCTTGTTTAATAAAGTGGTGTGAAACTGCAAGTGAACCGTTTCCTACCTTGACTACTACATCTCAGTTACAACTTTTGGTTTTATAAAGGGCACTACTGTGAAGCTGCAAGTGATTTATTTCCTGACGTGGATTATTCCATTTTTATCTTCAGCTGTGGTCTAACCATTGGTCTTTTCATTTTTTTCGCTTGAGGTGTATACCAGGCGTTTATCCAGCTTTTGTTTTCTTTCACGTGTGATGCATGATGTATTAACTATGTTTGCCATTGCAGTTTTGTTTATACGAGTGTTAATTCCCAAAGTCTACTGTCTGCACATGTGCCACATGGCTATTGTCTGTACCTGTGCCTGTATGTGTTGGGGTGTGGACAGTACATGTGTGATGTCTGCATCACCGATTTGCAGGTGTACATTTGTGAACATGGCCAGCATGGAACATGACATGGTTTGACAGTATGCTGTGGGTGATATGGTTTCCACATGTCAATGGTCTGCATTCTGGTAGTATACACAGCTTACATAGCCTGACATTCAGTGGTCATTACAGGGTGTCTCCTCAACTGATACACAGACGTAGGAACCTGGTGTCAGTGATATCCCTGCAGTACTACACTGTACCAGTAGCCATTGTTTCTGAGCCCCACACATCCCTGGGAACAATACCCTTTGGCATATATCAGTCTCACGTATATGCCAACACACTACAGTTATGTCCATCCATGACTGCAAATACATACAGTGGCCTACAATGCATTCTACACATGACACACCTAACCACCACAAGGGTATCATAAGGACAGATACCTGTTGTCCAAGCCATGCTATATTGCTGTAACACAACTGTGGCATTGTCATCGGCATGTAGTTAACATAGTATTCCAACAGTACCATGTAGGTGGTAGCACCCATCATGTACAATGGGTAATGGTGTGTACATGTGGACAGGTGTTATCTTGTCTATCCTGTGATATTCACATTTCCAAAGATATTCTGCAGTCCCTCGGTGTATCACCTAAGCAAGAAGGTGTCTGTAAGCATATCGGCAAAAGTTGCCATACACCTACACTGGATGGCCATCACTCACAGACTTTGCTGCGTTTAACATGTCTGACATATACTCCAGACATGAACCATCACCCACATTAATCTATTAAAGCTTTCATGGGTGTGTGTCACATAGTTGGCCTAGGACACAGATCACTGCAGTAGCCTGCATTGTCACCAACATACATGTATGGCCTAAGGTCTGGTAAGCTTCTGCACATGATGGCAAAGGTAAAAACTGTATTCATATGGGGCAGGCTTCACACATAGGAACTATTAAAGGTCACAGGTACATATCTGTATGTGGCAAACATATACCTGATGTGTGCATGGCAATTACTGTAATAATAATATGTCTTACAATAATAAAAGCAAAAACACAAAACACATTCACTAGCTGTGTGACAAATGCACACATGGCATTTGTAGGATTCAAACCCCTACTTAACTTGGCACTTGACAGAGAGAGATGCATTACCACAGCATGCTATTTGTATTACTGGGTGACTTCCTTTTCCCTGCTGTATTTATAGGGTGCTGACATCATCAGTGTTTCCAAAGAAGATTTACATCTTTTAGTGCGTTATCCCAGTCTTCAAAAAGGCCCTTTTTTCACAGAGAATTGCATACACATATCTTCTGTAGGATTCAAACCCCTACTTGAGGTATGTTATGATACTTGAGAGAGACGTATTAGCACAGCATGCTATTCACATTATTGGATGACTTCCCTTCTCTTGCTGTATTTATAGGGTGATGACATCATCAGTGTTTCCAAAGAAGAATTACATCTTTTAGTGTGTTATCCCACTCTTCAAGAAGGCCGTTCCTTTCACAGAGGATTGCATACACACACACACACACACAGTTTGCAGGATTCAAACCCCTACCTAAGCATGGTATGACACTTGAGAGCAACACATTAGAACAGTGTGCTATTCACATTACTGGAAGACTTGTCTTCTCCTGCTGTATTTATAGGGTGCTGACATCATCAGTCTTTCCGAAGAAGAATTACATCTTTTAGTGTGTTATCCCAGTCTTCAAAAAGGCCATTCCTTTCACAGAAGATTGCATGCACACACAGCGCTTACAGGATTTAAACCCCTACCTAAGTATGTTATGATACTTGAGAGGAATGCATTAACGCAGGATGCTATTCACATTACTCGATGATGGTTCTTCTCCTGCTGTATTTATAGGGTGCTGACATCATCAGTCTTTCCAAAGAAGAATTACATCTTTTAGTGTGTTATCCCAGTCCTCAAAAAGGCGAATCCTTTCACACAGAATTGCATACACACAAAGCGTTTGCCGGATTCAAACCCCTGCCTAAATATGAGATGATACTTGAGAAAGACGCGTTAGCGCAGTGTGCTTTTCACATTATTGGATGATTTCCCTTCTCCTGCTATATTTATAGGGTGCTGACATCATCACTGTTTCCAAAGAAGAATTACATCTTTTAGTGTGCTATCCCAGTCTTCAAAAAGGCCAATCCTTTCACATAGAATTACACACACACACACACACACAGTGTTTGCAGGATTCAAACCCCTACCTAAGGTATGTTATGATACTTGAGAGAGTCACATTAGCGCAGCTCGCTATTCGCATTACTGGTTTACTTTTCTTCTCCTGCTATATTTATAGGGTGATGACATCATCACTGTTTCCAAAGAAGAATTACATCTTTTAGTGTGTTATCCCAGTCTTCAAAAAGGCCATTCCTTTCACAGAGAATTGCATACATACAACCCTGCCCCCCACACAGCATTGGCAGGATTCAAACCCCTATCTAAGTATGTTAAGATACTTGAGAAAAAAATGCATTAGCGCAGCATGCTATTTGCATTACTGGATGATTACCCTTCTCCTGCTGTATTTATAGGGTGCTGACATCATCAGTCTTTCCAAAGAAGAATGTACATCTTTAACTATCCCTCAGTATGGGGGATAACAATATCCATGCATTCACAGACACCTAGTTCAGGGTCACATATGCACACTGGCACTGACAGGTTATGTTCTATACCATGCTTCATGACCACAGGACTTGTGACACAGAACACAAGTAGGGGGTATATCCATATACATCACAGATACACACACCTCTGGGTTGGTCCCACTGCACTAAGCATGACAGGCCATACATATACACCTACCATTGTGCAAAACTGCATTTTGGTTTGGTGTGTAGTTCAGACCACCCCCCCATACCCAGTAACCACACTTGGCTTTCCCGGGAACAGTGTAGGATATGAAGGTCTTCACACACACCATTATAGTGGTTGACATCAGGTACACAAATATTGACTGGGGATACTACTCAAGCCCTCAACAACGTCACCCTACAGCCACTACAATTTGTGAATCCATGTGCTATGGCACAACCAGTCACCACACCCATTAGGGGGACTACATATTGGACCTGATCATCACCAACATGGGGACTCTATGTTCCACACCAGAGGTAGAACCATCATTGTTAAGATCAGACCATAATCAACTTTCCCTGGACATCCATATCCCATCCCCACCCACCCCCAGCCAAGGAAATCACTGTAAAGAATTTCTCAAAAGCAGACTTTGCACTTGTGAAGACTGGGGTGGAATACTTCAAAGGCCCCATGCTGGAGGTTAATACAGACCAATCTGCAGAATCCTTTACAGATGCATTGTATGAGCACCTGCAGGTATGCATTGATCATGCTATCCCACATAAAACCATAACTCCTCCAAAACAGGAGACCTGTCTGGTTGACCCCAGCCATATATAAGCTGTACAACAGAAGGAGGAAGCTACTACATAGCAGAGCAATATCCCACAGACCCAGATAGATCATAACCTCTCCTTTGCTAATATCATTAACAGAGAGTCATTGCTAAGAACTTTGTATAGCCCTCCTTCTCACATGGGTGTTTGCATGTAGATCATGGGGGGGTCATTGTGGCCCTCTACTACTCACTCATCAGGCCCATGTTTGACTACAATGCCCCTTTTGGGGTTTACCTTACCCAACACATGCGGCAACTACAGTGAACACAACAGTAGCTCCCCAAGAGAATCATGGGCTACACACAGATGTCCTATGCAGCTCAGCTAAAGGATCTCCAGCTCGACTCAGTTGCTTAACACCTACTCAGAGGTAATCTATGCCTGACATACACAGCCATTTCAAACCCAGAAGTAATAGACATGCTCCACCTCATAACATCCAAGACCCTTACAGCTACACACTCCAAGGACTTAAACCTCAGCAGAAACATAAATAGGACATGCTGCAGGGACAGATTAATTACCTAGAGGCTCCCCTCACTCTGGAATTGAATCCCAATTAAAGTAAGACATAGCCCCTCGCCAACCCTCTTCCAGCAAAATACAGCCACATGGATGGGAAATTGCAAATTCACCCCTGGGATCTACACTGTGTCCCTGCTTGACAGAGCCACAGCAAACTAGCCTTAAAGGGTGCCTTCTGTGACCTACTTTACAAAGGCACAGTAGGCTACTTTACTGGGGAGGCAGATGCCAAATACACTCTGCCTAGGCTTATGAATTCCCTCAGGCAGACAGCCTAGTATTGACCTCTGCACATATGTTTATGTTCGGGATGCACAATATTTGTTGCTGCTACTGTTTGCAGGTCTTTATTGCCGTAACTTTCCCAGTTTCTATGAACAACTTGTGTATCTGCGTAACATGTTTGATCATGACAGGGTTCCAGTATATTAATATATGTGCCTGTTGTCATTTAACTGTGTGCACAGGGCAGATTGCCGGATTGTGGGAGGTTCCTGGCTTAAGACATACAACTGCCAGATATGTGTGACTGACTGCTATACTCAGACATGGCCTAAGTGTGTGAGCATGCTCAGTTCAGGCTTTCCATGGTTTGCTGCCTGACATATGTCTAATTTATCCAAGTGTGTGAGCATGCCCAGTGTGACCTTTCCATATGTTGTGATCTGAAGTCTACTACATTTGTGGTTGTGTGTGAACATGACCAATATTGACATTAATACTGTGTGTGTTGGAAGTTATGTTGTGTTCTTACTGCCAGACTCCTTTGTGTCATAACTCAACAGGGATTATGCTGTGCCTGCAGGGTTTCCATGGGATAGTTTGCAAAGACTTGGCAACATTCTCTCATACTGGCTGAACACTGTAATATTGTCATGGTGTAGTGGTTCAGTGCTTTCACTATGGTGCACAGTATCATGGGTTTAAGTCCCATCACTGCTGCAAATGCTCATACTGACCAGACTAATTAAGGGCCAGTTGGGCACCTCTAAGCATGTTGCATTTTGTTCAGCTATGGCCTACTTAAACCAGGCTTGTCCGACATTGCTGTGTATTCACCAACTTGGGTGGACATTGCCAAACATTACTCCACATTGACCACAGTTGTACTAGTTGGTATGTGTGCTTCTGTTCATAGGTTCATACTAGGCTATCTGCCCTAGGGCATTTATAATCCTAGCCAGAGTGTGTTTGGCTTTCAACACACATTGTAAGTGGAGTTTGCCATGACATTTTTCAAGGTTAGTATACTGTGCCTCTGGCTAACAGTGACATAGAAGTGATACCCATGGTAAACGTACAATCTCCCATCCACTCATCAGCATTCCTCTTGAAGAGAGTCAATGAGGGACTCTGGCTAACCTGGAGCGGGAGTTTACTCAAAAGTGGGGGGAGCCTCTGGGTTATGAATCTGTCACTCCAGCATGTCCTATTTATTTCAGTCCTGAGGTTCAGGTCTCTTGAGCGTGTAGCTTGATGGGATTCTGATTTTCCAAGATGCGGCATGTCCATTGATTCCAGGTTGGATATGGCTTAATAATCAGGCACAGATTGCCTCTGGGCAGGCGGTATGCCACTGAGTGGAGCTGCAGTTTCTTTAACCGTGTAGTGAATGGCATGTGTTTGAGCCCTTTGATCCTCCTGGTGAGGTACTTTTGTGGTCTTTCTAGTTGCTGCAGGTGTCTGAGAAAGTACATCCCACAAGGGGCATTGTACTCAATTATGGGCCTGATGAGGGATGAGTTAAGAGGCACAATGACCTCCCCTGATGTAGATGTGAATACCTTCATGAATAGGTGGGCTTTATGAAATGTTTCTCTGAACACTTTGGCCACATGGTTGTCGAATGTGAGATTGCTATCGACTTGGGTCCCCAGGTCCCTTATCACTTCTTCTGTACTTAATGGGTTACCACATATGTAGTAATTTGTGGGCACTTGGTTTTTGACAAAGGGGAGGACTATACACTGTTTTGCGTTTAGCTTGAGGACATGGCTCTGGCACCAGTTGTCTGTTTCTATGAGGCCCTTTTGTAGGATGCTTGTGTCAGCTGAAGGGTCGATTATGGCACCAAGTTTGCAGTCATCTACAAACTTGTTCACCAACAGTCCTTCTGTGTTGGCCTGCACCTCTGAGAAATATATACCAAACAAGGGAGGACCCATGACTGAGCCTTGTGGGATGCCACTTTTAGCTGGTTTGGGGTCTGACATGGCTCCAGCATTTCAGACCATGTGGGTTCTGTCCTTGAGCCAGTTTGCAACCCATCTAGTGACATAGGGGTTTCTATTGCAGCTGGTGATCTTATCTATGATGACCAAGTGAGGTACTGTATGGAAGGCTTTTGCAAGGTCCAGGTAGGCTGTGTGGACCACCATCCCCTCGTCAATGGCCTTGGTGACTGTTTCAAATGACTCAACCAGGTTTAAGAGGCAGGATCTGCCCTTAACAAAGCCAAAATGGGTAGGATCCAGTGTCTGTGTGTCCTCAATATGTTTATTTCTGAGGTCCATGCTGATCCTTTCCATAGCTTTGCAGACCAAGCTAGTCAGGCTTCTGGGGTGATTGTTTGCAGTATCCATTGAGGCACCACCTTTGTGGAGAGGGTCCACTGTTGCTGTATACTGGTCTTTGGGTACATATCCTGTGTTAAGGCTGAGATTGAACAGTGGTTTTATGTGTGTGTTCAATTCTTCTTGGGGTTCATGTTGGACACAGCCCAGGACACCGTCTGGTCCCATTGATGCTGTGTGTTTTGCTTTGGAGAGGCTGGCTGTTACCTGAGCATTTGCAATGTCAGGGGGCCAGCATTCTGCTGGGATAGATATTTGCCCTTTTGGTGGGGAGGGGGGAGAAGTTTGCACTGGACCTGTCAGCTTGGATGTTGGCAATGTCTGTGGGTTTGGTGTATTGTTTGTCATTTTGGACTAATTCTGAGCATATCTGGGGATTCCCACACAGGTTCCTACAATAAGTAAAGAATGCCTTGTGATTATCCTTGGTGTCCTGTACAATTTCTGTCTCACAGATGGCCTTAGACAATTTTATGTGTGGACGTTGTTTTTCAATAATACTGGTCAGAGAAGCTTTCCCTTTTTGTGATTTGGATCTATCATATAGTAGCTTCTTCCTTGTATTGCATGGTTTGTTTATGGCTGGGGTCCACCAAACAGGATGCCTGCCTTTGGAGGATTGGGTCTTGGTATTATTTGGGATTACATGATCCATGCATTCCTGAAGGTGTTCATAGAATGTGTTTATAAAGGGTTATGAGGTCTGGCTCATATTTTACACAGACACAGGGACTGTGAAGGATTCCACCTAATTTTTGAGGAGTGTGACATATGCTTTAGTGAAAAATTTTCACTGTGGTTTTCTGGCCATGGGCTGGGGTGGGGATGTGAATATCCAGTGAGATTACTGTCTGGTGTGATCTTACCAGTGATGGATACACTTCTGGTCTTGGGCATAGAGTTCCCATGTTGGTGATGATCAGGGCCAGTATGTTTTCCCCTCTTGTGGGAGGGGTAGCAACTTGTTCCATAGTATTTCGGTTTATAAATTATGGGAACCTTTGGGCTTGGGTGTTGGAGCTAGGGTAATGCTCCCAGTGTATGTTTGGGTAGTTGAAGCCACATAATATAATGGTGTTTGGGGAGACCTTCATATTTTCATGTGTTCTCCATTTGGCCAAAATGTAGTTCCTGAGTTTAGGAGGGTGGTCTGTAGCAGGCTATGAACTGGAAGGTGGTTTTACCCACTGTTAGTTACACATGGGTAGTCTCTGATGCTTCATGCTGTGCCACCAACCTGGGGGTGTGGGTATCTTTGACAAATATTGATACTCACCCTCCTTTTGTAGTTTGTTACATGTTTTGCAGCTGTAATGCATGGTATGAGGTGTACCTGTGAATGCTAGGGTGTTCTTGGCGGCCTTGAACTAGGTTTCTGCTACTGCACAGATATCAACATTCTCCATGCTGAGGATAGTTTGGAGTGCATGCATCTTGCAGTTTAGACTTCTGGCATTGAGTAGCATTACTTATACATTCTTATCCCTTGTGATACCTATGGAGGTGGGTTTGTCTTTTGAGCCTTACCTAAAAAAGGCACTATGGGGGTGACAAGAGCCTTTGGCAATAGCCAATAGGCCACAGGTGATAGGTGAAATCCATCCCTAGCAAAGCATCATGTCTTGTCGAGCATCTCATCCCAGGCTGACAGGCATTGAATCCCCTTTCACTGACACCAGTACTTAAGCCAATTGTTGTAATTGATCATCTTGTCTTCATATTGTGGCCTCATGTTTGGTGAGGGTAGGATGCTACTGAAGGTCATCAAGTTTGCATATACGACATGGTGGTAAATGCTGTTTAGCACTACCTTACATTGCTTAACACATGGCAATCATGCCTCAGGTGGTGCTGCAGGGCTGCCTATGCAGGATGCACATACTGCACTCCCTATACATGTTTGGAAACAGGTAGTGTCAAGTTAGGCATCCCTTTTACTATATGCGTGAGTCAGAGAGACGAATCATTTCCAGAGTTCCTACTGAGCCAGTGTATGTGCTATGCGTTGCCTCTTTGAGGCCAAGACATACTGGGCACACCTCCTTCTGCCTACTGGGGCAGGCTCAGGTTGTTCCTCCGAGTCATGCTCTGCCTGTGATGGCCTTGGCACTGGTGGGTGGCTGTTTGGCCCAGGCCTATGCTGGTCCTGCTGCAGCTGTTTTTGCAGGATCATATTATGTAGCATAGCACATACCATGACAATTTGGGTACACTATATAGTAGTTCGGTGGCTAAAAAATGGAACTCTGTCCCTACTAGCATTCAAAACACATCATCCAAAGCCTCCTTTAAAGACCTCATCAGGCAACATCTCAAGCAAAGTTGGCAGTGCCATGATTGCTCCCCAGGCTAGTGAAAGCGAATAACATATACATACTAAATCTAGAGCAATTGATAATAGTTTTTCAATCTTACTCACAGACACTGGCTAATCTACAATGTATGTACTGTACCTGTGTACTATGTATGTATTCTACCTATGTTCCAAAGTTCAGCCGTACACCACAAATCTATTACTTACCTTTATTTTTAAAATTAATATTTTTTTGATTGTTCTCTCCACTGTAACTGTTTGTGCCGCATACCACTGTAAAAACATGTCTCTTGTAATTTGTGTGTATACTAATCATGTCTAAATAACTAAATGTGTCTGTAATTTTTCTTTGTGGAGCTTTTCTCCCCGGGCCTCTGCTGAAAAAGGGCCTTTTCGACTCAGTCAGACACCTCCGGTTAACAAATGTAAAATGAAATAAATGTAGTTGGTGAGTATTGCAAGGCTCCACCAGATGTGTCCAGGCACCGGAACCGTGACTTGAGCAACCCAAACACACGCTCGATTACATTTCGTGTTTGTACGTGTGCCTCATATGGTGATCTTGTTCAGGTGTGTGTGCGTTTCTGATGGGTGTCATCAGCCACGACTCCAGTGCATAGCCAGCATCCCCCAATAAGTGACCATGTGGGATGTCCCCATTGGCAAATGTCTGGTACAGCTGCGTCAGATGCCAGATATGGAAATCATGGTAGCTTCCAGGGCAGCCAGCAGACACATTCATTATTATGCCCTGGGCATCACACATGACCTGGCAGTTGATGGAGGGGAAGCCCTTGCAGTTAATGTAGGCCATACCCCGCTCACCGGATGGTGCTTTGATGTGTATATGCGTGCAGTCTATTGCACCCACTACCTCAGGGCATTCTGCTATTTGCTGGAAGAGACACATATTGCTGGCCAATACTTCACGGGAATTGGGGAAATATACATGATCACCGACATGTGCTGACATGGCATCCAGGAACTGGTGCAGTACCCTGGATGCTGATGCCTGTGATATCCCCATCATATCACCAGTTGGTCTCTGAAAAGTACCTGTTGCTAGTATTCTTAAGCCAACACATACCTTGGTTTCCACTGGGATGGGTTCCCCTCTGTTGGTTCTGTGTGTGAGGCGTGGCCTGCACAGCTCAACAATTTGCTGCAGGAGGTCTCTGTCCACTCTATAGTGCTCCACTATCTCCAGCTCATGTAACTCCTGGTAGGTGACCCTGGGCCTGTATACTCTTCTCCATCTCCTCACTGTGGGTTGTCCGGCAGCATTTGCATTGTCACCACCCTCAGCATGTTGCATATGTCGCCTTATAACAGCAATGGCAGCCCCTAGCATTTTTTGTCTGAGTGAAGCTTTTTTAGTTTTCACTTCTAGTAGCTTACTCCAGTGTTGTAGTGTCTCTTGAGAGAAACAAACTGCACTGTTGTTTGTAGAGTTTTAAGTGCTGGGCTGGGCTAGTGTTCTCCCTATGTAATTGCCAGATTCTGGTTGTTTTCACCTGCTAGCTCTACTAGTATTACCTGGTAGCTTCCTGCTATTTGTTGTGCTTCCTTTTTCCTTTCTGTTTCCTCAGGGGGGAGCGACGCGCATACAAGCGCAAACACGTGCACAGCAGCAGACACGCGTGCACACATGCTTAGATGAACTACAACTTGCTTATGCAGGTTAAAACGGGCACACACCAGTGCAAACAAGCTTACAGGTCTTTAAGCAGCCTTATACATGCTGACTCCGGCTTAAACGCGCGCACTCACGCTTCCACGAGCGCACTCTGTCTTACTCAAGTTTACAGGCGCGTACACGAGCGCATACCTGCTCAGCAAGAAACTTTGATGTTATCCACAGTATACACCTTCTATTTCTTGGCTTTCCTTGGCCTACCTATTGACACACCTCTTTCCATGATGTCTAACTGACACCTAATACATGCCACTGTCCTCCAGTGAGCTTCACTACTTTTATACATACCCCCCTTGTGATGTCACCTATCTCCTACTCTGTTCCTCCCCATATCCTACTCCTACACTCCACTGACAGTGCTCATTTGCTATGTAAAAGTGTGATTCACTATCCTAACACTCATTTACATAGGATTTCCTACTAATGCTTGGTTACATGTCTTAGACTGGGCTTCTCCCCATAGCAACCCCTACTCGGTGGCCATGTCTTCAGCCTGCTATTCCCTTACATTGTAATTTGGCAATTTTCATAAATTCCATGTTTGTGGCTTTTATTGCCTTATTTTATGATTTTATAGCGCACCCCGTTTGCGCGGCACTGCCCTACGCTTAAACATCGGAAATCGGCGAAAAAAAAAAAAATTTAATTTTGCATAAGGAAAAGTTTCCAATGGCCATATATTTGGCCATTGGCATGCTTCCTCAACCATATGCAACCTTTATTTGGAGCTGACAAGGCTCCATTGTGCTATTTGCAGAACAGTACTCAGTTGTCAACTGAGTACATTTCTGCAGCTAACACGTCTCCTACTTGGACAGGTTTCTGCTTCCTAGATCGCAAATTTACCTCATTTGCATGCTTTTCAGCTGCAAGTGAGGCAATTTGCATATCTCAGCCCTCTCCTTGTAGGAGACGTGTTAGGAGCTCTCTTACATGCCCCTAGAGGCTGTTCGTGGATCGCTCGTCGGACATGATGGCTGCATGGAGTCTTACTCTACTCGTAGACTCCGTGCAAGCCATCGTGAATCCAGCCCATAGTTTACCAACAACATTAACATTTGCATTAAACATTTTACATTATGTACGAAAAAAGAATGTATGATTATTGTTTAATGCCCAGTCTGAATGTAAATGTCTACTCAACCTTGGGGAAAAATTTCCATCAATACTTATATTTAAAACAAACCAGAAAATAAAAAAGAGAGAGAGCGACAGAGAGAGAGAGAGAGAAAGAAAAGGGAAAAATGATTAATTTAGGTCACAAAGCATTATTTTTATGACAAGGAATTCAGAATGTTTTTTAGTTATGTAATACCTGTTGTTAGGATTACATTATAAAAATGTTTTGGTAAGGTCCCATCTTGAAATTAAAGCATCACTGCCAAAAGATCTAGTACTGTATGAAGTAAATGATCTATACAATCTTTTAACCTTTTCTGACCTGCTTTAAAGAAACTCTTAGTAGCACAAAATAACTCAGTTTACATAGTAATTAACATTTAGAAGTTAACTTAAAAGCAAATAGTTTAATAACAATCAACCTGTAGATAAAAAAATTACAGTAGAATCCTTTCAGTTATATATTATAGTGTTTTCTTTCACATTGTAAGCTAAAAACTTACATTTTAGTTAAAAAATCCATTTATCCTTCTGTTTCTTCTTTGAGACAATTTCTCTTCCCGATTCAGCAAATCCGGCATCATTGAAGATCAAAGTTCAATCTACAACATCAGATAAGTTCCTGAAAAGCAATGGAGTATAGCAAAGGAGTCTTATGCTCGTGGCTATGCTTCTCAAGCCCATGGGAACTCAAAATTGTCTTCCCCAGTAAATTAAGCAGGAAAACTGTAAGTAAAACCTTTTTAACTTTTTTTCTGCAGCTTTTCTTGCCCTTAGAGCTCGAGCCATATAGAAAACATTACAGTGTGCCTTCTCAGTTATGGAAAACATTCATTACAATCCCTTACCAAGTACCCACAAAACCATTACAACAATTATATCTTATAATGCAATATTCAGCATTCCCAGTACATCAATAACATAAAGCTATAACAATAAGTATTATTATCTGAATATACATTTTTCCTTCCATCTCCCCTCCACTCCCCCTTGTAAATAGCAATAATAATGTAATTTGTACTGAAACACAATATTAACTAAAAAAGTCAGCAGAGCGCATAAAGTATAACTAACCTTTTTATTAGACTTCGCTTGTCTAAATATAGTCATAAATACTATAGTCCATTCTGGTTGCATTCTGTGTGGTCTTTTGTTATTATTCTTAGTATTGTTTTGCACTAAAGCAAAGATTATAGGTAAAACTTTAAGTATGGAAATTGGTTTACCTTTGAACATGACAAATAAATTATGTTATTATTTGTTTTTCAGTCTCTTTTGTTTGTCAATAGTTTTCCAAGTTGTGCCTGTTGCCGTTCTGTTCAAAGATGGGCTTGTCCATTCCATTTCCTCAATTTTGTCTAAGATTTTGTGTTTTTTAATATATGTCAATGTAGAGTCTAAGTCTTCAAATATTCTAGGACCATCTAGTAGGAATATCTTCAGTCTGGCTGGAAAAAGGAGATTAGTTTTGATATGAGCTTTCTTTAATTCTTTTATCAATGGTAAAAATATTTTTCTTTTGGTTATAACCATTGAGGAATAATAATTATCAAATCTGATGACAGTTTTATTAACTTTAATAGGTGCTTTTGTCCATGCTGTTTTTAGTACCATCTCTTTATCATATGAAGAGATAAATCTAATAATAACTGATTTGGGTGTTTTTTTTTTTGTTTGCATTTGCAGACGACAAGGACCTATGGACTCTTTCTATGCCAAATGATAAGGCTTCTGGCAAGTCTAGTGTTTTAGGTAACCACAATGTTAAAAAGCTTACCATATTGTTGCCTTCTGTGTTTTCAGGCAATTGTTCCTTTGAGACCTATTCTCCAGGTCATTTAATTTATTTTGCAGGAGAGTGTTTTGTTTGAGAAGGAATTCAGTGTTGTTTTCTCCTTCCTGCATTCTGTTGTCCATGTCATTTAGTGCTTCTTATATTCCATTTATTTGTGTCTTTTGCTGTTGTAGATCTTCATGTAATAAGTCCATTTGCTTAGAGCCTTTTCCTTTGAAGTTGTCAATTTTTGAGTCAATTCTGTCTATTTTGGTTGTCAAGTCCTTCATATTTGATATCAAAGTTTGCACTTCCTTTCTAAAGCTGGTATCTTGATTGCTGCCTTTTAAAAAGGTCATTCTGAGAGTTTGTGATGAGTAAATGTATTCCAGATAGATATTCTTTTATATTATCCTAGTCCTAGATATCAGGAAACTATTTATATAAAAATGTTTGCTAGGATAACTTAAAAATGACAATTTCCTGTCATAAAAGTTAAACTGAGAGGAACTGAAGAAATCTGCTATCTTGTGCTCATCTTGGCCACGCCCCCACTTAATGACATGTTCCTGACATGCACACATATATGAAGTGATTGTTATGTGGGACATGAACAAATACACATGAGCCAAAATTGTTAATTTTCTTTTCCACCGATAGCACACAGTATATGCTCTGATAGCCAGTGTTCATTACTGGAGCATGAATACTGGAGAATATGCACTCAGAGGGGAAAGATAGAGAGAGATGTGTATGTGTGTGTGTGTGTGTGTGTGTGTGTGTGTGTGTGTGTGTGTGTGTAGATTGAGCTCTCTCTCTCTATACATGCATATATATATATATATATATATATATATATATATATATATATACATATATATGGATTCACTTCAGATAATCGAATTGCTGAAATCTCGAAATGCATATGGTCAAGACCATATGATCAAGTTTCCGTAACTCGAAAACCTGACGGGGGGGTTAAAGAATTGTGGCAGTAAGTTAACTGAGGGATTCTGGAGGGGGGCAAGCCCTTCTTCACCCCTGCTACCTAAATATATGAACTCCGACATTGTGCTACAGTGGGGAACAGGGAGATCTCTCATTCTGCACTGTCTGCAGAAGCGTGGAATGGGAGATTTCTCTATTCCCCATTGTAGCACGATCTCGGAGTTAGTATATTAAGTAGGGGGTGTGGGGGGTGCAGGGGGGGCATGCCCCCCTGCAAAAACTTTTGTACATTTTTTTTCTTTTTGTATGTGTTCACTTCTGATGTTCGAGTTTCTGAAACTCGATCACATGGTCTCAACCATATGTATTTTGAGATTTCAGCAATTCTATCATCTGAAGTGAATCTATATATATATATATATATATATATATATATATATATATATATATATATATATATATATCTGTAGATATATATATATATGTATATACACACACACACACACACACACATATATATATATATATATATATATATACATATATATATATATATATATACATAGATACAGACAGATAAAGATAAATATAGATATACCTATATATATATTGTTCCATTGCCATTTATCGAATATGTGCTTGTTTAGCTAAGTCAAGGGCAAGCTGAATTGCTCAACATTTGAAATGTTAAACATTAAGAAAGTCAAATGTGCATTTTACTGAAAAAGGTAAGTAGGGTATAGGAAGGGGCAAGAATGTTTATGCATTTGCTTGGGGCTTAGTGTAAGGGCTAGGTAAGGGTATAGCTTTAGTGTGTGTGTGTGAGTGTGTGTGTGTGTGTGTGTGTGTGTGTGTGTGTGTGTGTGTGTGTGTGTGTGTGTGTGTGTGTGTGTGTGTGTGTGTGCATGTGTGTCTCAGCCTGTCTTGTGGTATCGGTACTGTTATAGAAAGGGTTTATTTAAGGTAAACTGCATGTTATGGTTAGGGGCAGAGTTATGGTTAGGACTAGGATTAGAGTTAGGGTTAGCAGGAATTACTAAGGTGGTGAGAGGAACTGAAGTTTTAACGTTAGCTTGGACATCAGAAAAACAGGTACCAAATAAGAGCAGCTCCGGTACAGATCCCTGTGGGACTGCACTGGTAGCATCTCTTGTAGTGGAGAGTGTGCCCACATCTTCATAGGTTCATAGGTTCATAGGTTCATACTAGGCTATCTGCCCTAGGGCATTTATAAGCCTAGCCAGAATGTGTTTGGCTTTCGCCACCCATTTTAAATTTATTTTGCTATGCCCTTTTTCGAGGTTAGTATACTGTGCCTCTATCTAACAGTGACACAGAAGTGATACCCGGGGTAAACCTATGATCTCCCATCCACTCATCAAGATTCCTCTTGAAGAGAGTCAATGAGGGACTCTGCCTAACCTGGACTGGGATTTTATTCCAGAGTGAAGGGAGCCTCTGGGTTATGAATCTGTCAATCCAGCATGTCCTATTTATTTCAGTGCTGAGGTTCAAGTCTCGAGCGCGTAGCTCGATGGGATTTGGATTTTCTGAGGTGCAGCATGTCCATTAATTCCGGGTTGGACATGGCTTTATCGTCAGGCACAGATCGCCTCTGAACAGGCGGTATGCCACTGAGTAGAGCTGGAGTTTCTTTAACCGGGCAGCATATGGCATCTGTCTGAGCCCTTTGATCCTCTTGGTGAGGTACTTTTGGGGTCTTTCCAGTTGCTGCAGGTGTCTGGTAAGGTACATCCCAAAGGGCATTGTACTCAATTATGGGCCTGATGAGGGATGAGTAAAGAGGCACGATGACCTCCCCTGATCTAGATGTGAATCCCTTCATGATTAGGTGGGCTATATAAAATGTTTTTCTAACTACTTTGGCCATGTGGTTGTCAAATGAGAGATTGCTATCAACTTGGGTCCCCAGGTCCCTAATTACTTCTTCTGTACTTAATGGATTTCCACCTATGTGGTAATTTGTGGGCACTTTGTTTTTGCCAAAGGAGATGACTATACACTTTTTGGCATTTAGCTTGAGGCCATGGCACCGGCACCAGTTGTCTGTTTCTATGAGGCCCTTTTAGAGGATGCTTGTGTCGGCTGGAGAGTCGATTATGGCACCCAGTTTGCAGTCATCTGCAAACTTGGTCAGCCACAGTCCTTCCATGTTGGCCTGTACCTCCGAGAAATATATACCAAACAAGAGAGGTCCCAGGACTGAGCCTTGTGGGACACCACTTGTAACTGGTTTGGAGTCTGACATGGCTCCAGCAATTCTAACCATGTGGGTTCTGTCCTTGAGCCAGTTTGCAATCCATCTAGTGACATAGGGGTTTATATTTAAGCTGGTGAGCTTATCTATAATGCCCGAGTGGGGTATTGTATCGAAGGCTTTTGTGAGGTCCAGGTAGGCTGTGTGGACCATCTTTCCCTCGTCAATAGCCTTGGTGACTGTTTCAAAGAAATCAACCAGGTTTAAGAGGCAGGATCTGCCCTTAACAAAGCTGAACTGGGTAGGATCCAGTGTTTGTAGGTCCCCAATATCTTTATTTATGAGGTCCATGATGATCCTTTCCATAGCTTTGCAGACCAAGCTAGTCAGGCTTATGGGGCGATAGTTTCCAGGATCCGTTGAGGCACCACCTTTATGGAGAGGGACCACTGTTGCTGTACGCCACTCTTTGGGCACATATCCTGTAGTAAGGCTGAGATTGAACAGTAGTTTTATGTTTGGGTTTAGCTCTTCTTTGAGTTCATGTAGACGCAGCCGGGACACCATCTGGTCCCATTGATGCTGTGTTTTTGCTTTGGAGAGGGCGGCTCTTACCTGAGCATCTGAGATGTCAGCGGGGCAGCACTCCGCTGGGATAGAGATTTGCCCTTTTGGTGGGGAGGAGAAGTTTGCGCTGAACCTGTCAGCTAGGATGTTGGCAATGTCTGTGGGTTCGTGTATTTTTTGTCATTTTGGACTAATTCTGAGCATATCTGGGAATTACCAACCAGGTTCCTAACATAACTAAAGAAAGCCTTGTGATTATCCTTAGTGTCCTGTGCAATTTTTCTCTCGAAGCTGGCCTTAGACAATTTTATGTGTGCCCGTAGTTTTTGCTAATACTGATCAGTGATGCCTTCCCTTTTGGGATTTTGCTTTATCATTTAGTAGCTTCCTCCTTCTATTGTATAGTTTGTTTATGGCTGGGGTCCACCAGACAGGACGTCTGCCTTTGGAGGATTGGGTCTTGGTTTTATTTGGGATCATGATCCATGCATTCCTGAAGGTGTTCATAGAATGCGTTTATAAAGGATTCTGGTCTGGGCCATATTTTCCACAGGCCGGGGCTTTGAAGGATTCCACCTCAGTTTTGAGGAGTGTAAAATTTGCTTTAGAGAAGTTTTTCACTGTGGTTTTCTGGGCAGGGGGTGGGGTCAGGATGTGAATATCCAGTGAGATTAGTTTATGGTCTGATCTTACCAGTGAGGGATACACTTCTGGTCTGGAGCATAGAGTCCCCATGTTGGTGATGATCAGGTCCAGTATGTTTTCCCCTCTTGTGGGAGTGGTAACAAGTTGTTCCATAGCATTTGAGTTTATAAATTCTAGGAACCTTTGGGCTAGGGTGTTGGAGCTAGAGTAATGCTCCCAGTCTATGTTTGTTGATTTGATGATTTTTTTCTATGAGTCAGTGTGTTACACATGAAGGTGAATACAGATTTACATTTAAATTGATTATTTTGTCTGTAACATCAGATTGTGGGATGGTGACAAAGGCATTTGCTAGATCTGGATATGCCATCTGTACCATTTTGTCCTCATCAAAAGTCTTTGTGACTTTTTCAAAGAAATTCTTTAGGTTATACAAGCAGAATCTACCTTTCCCAAACCCAGACTGGTTTACACTGAGAGTTTAACCTGATGATACCCTTGTCTATTAGGTCTGTAATGATGTATTCCTTATTATTGCAGGCATATCTGCTAAGCCTTATCAGTCTACATTTTGCAGGATCAATGGTGGTCCATTCTTATGAAGAGGGACAGTCACAGTTATTCTTCACTCCTGTGGCATAAAGCTGTTTAAGAGGCCAAGACATAGATGCAGGAGTGGGTCTGAGAAACAATGTTTCACACCAGCAAGAACTATCCCAGCACATTAAAAATCTCTACAGTACTGGTATTTTTTCCTCCATGAGAGCCTTTAAAACTTCTTCTTCTTGGGAGATACTGGGAAATGCAGACAATATATTACTGAATGGGGGGAGTAGGGGGTAGGCAGGGGCGAGCATTCTTAATGAAAAGCATCTGCTAATACATTTTCAAAATTCTAATGATTTGCAAAGAAGTTATGTATCAGCCCAGTGTGATGCTGGGTATTGTTCCTAATATTCCTGACATAAATAAGAAAGGATCTATTGTTGTTCTTACCAGTTGTGGCAATTTTTGGTTCGTACTTAGCCTTGGTGGGATTGATTTTAATTCTAAGGTCATTTATTTTCATGAGTTCAGTTTAGGATGTGAGGTTTTCAGTTTTTTCCTAAGGGCAAGGGGTATTTTTCTTTTCTTACTTTTTTATACCAAGTGTCCACCAGAGTGTTTTATTTCTAAATCTGTTATTGTATTAAAACCGATATCTTGATCTTTATATCAAAATAAGCATAGAAGATCTCTGCAAATATAGTGTTTTTGATTACCCAATCCTCTAAGAAGAGTAAATGAACCACATTATGTCATAAGTTAGTTGCTACATACTTGCCTTAGTAGGGATAGTGAACCACATTATGTCATCAGTTTGTTGCTACATATGTGCCTTAGTGAAATCCCTTGCAGCTCTTACAATAGTGCAGTTTGTGGACATACTGCATTATATCCTAATGGTAAGGATCACCAGATAGTGGTGAAACTTGACCATTGATGGGGATACCTAAGTACAGAGCATGATGGTGCAATGTTTGTGATAACGAAATTAAGCACATGTGGCCCCTTTAACAGGACATCACAATCTGGTCAGGTAATCTGGCATGGATGAAATCTATTTTGGTACTAGTATAGGTCATCTAGTTTATAAATCTGTACTTGAAATCTCTAAGAATTACAGTGTTAGATTTTATAGCAAGGTATTCACTCTTGTTTAGGTTTGAGTCGTGGGAACCACAGAAGGAGTTCTGTAGTTAGCCAATATATTTTAGGGAATCTTTTTAACAGTTGCTAATATGAGGAAAGGTTTCAGGTTATTATCTTGCTTTAAAAGTCCAAATGTGATGGAACTGCAAAACAAAATGAACACACCACCACATATATCAGAGACCATAGGATGCAGGTCTGAATAAGTAATAAGCATTTATTCCTGGTATAGAGGGTATGTTGTAAATATACTGGAATAATATTTTAGTGATATCACAAATGTTGACTTTTTATAGAAATAAAAGGCTTTCTAAACAGTGTTGTTTCTTACTGAGGTTTCTAGCATCGACCAGTGCTAATTTTAAATTATCCAGTTCTGGGTCGGCTCAGTTGGTAGACATGGCAGACTGATATTATGTAATAAAGACATAATGGGGATGGTGAAAGTTTTTGTCAGTAGACAAAATCTCCACAAGGAGAGTTGCAGGCCATCTCTTGCAAATAAGTTTGGACTGTCCAACACCTTCTCTCAAGCAGACACATACTGGAGACCATTGGAATGACATCCAAAATTCAGCCAATTATCAAAGTCAATTACTTTTTGATTATGTTGTAGCATCATTCCTGGTGAAGGTAAGATGGTGTTCCAGACTAGCTGCACAACAGCATCAGATATTTACTCAGACATCTCAATCATGTTTCTCTCACTATAATCCATGGATATATGTCTCAAGTCATTCACAACATCTGAGTAACAATCATGCCACATGTGTAATTAGATGTGAAGGGACTCGAGTATCCTAGTAACCTCTTGTATCACACCACCTGAGAAGCACCTCACTGTTTTTTTCTTGCTCAGCTTAGTGACTGGTGCGTCTGTGTGTCTCCCTATGGAATCACTTTTGACTGAAGCATTTCCTAGTGAGATGGTCTGTCAGGCCTTAAGGGCTCAAAAGCACCATATTTTTGACCCATCTTATCAGTGTTTGAGCCAGTTAATCTTGTATGTGTAGGTGGTGGACAGTCTTTGTGCTGCAGAGAGAACTATGCCAGGCTTATACCTTGGATACTTCTGATGCTTGAAAATAAACTTTTAAGTACCCCAGGATAATGAGGCTTAATTTTTGGTGAGTCACATGGTGGAGTGCCAATAGAGTGGATACTGACAATCTAGTGGGCACTGGCAATGTATATGGATGAGAGGCTGGCCTCCATGTCGAGTAGATATTTACACGACTCACATGCAAAATGAGTGTGGAGCTGAAGTAGGTGGTGGTCAGTAAGTATAAGGCAGACTGTGCACTGCCTCAGGGCAGCTAGTTGTAATTGGATTGAAAATGATGATGTAAGGGAAGATTGTAGTTCCATTTTGTCCAGAAACTAGTATTTAGTAAGTACTCTAGTAGATAGAAGTTTTACCTGACATTGACACATAGTAGAAGTACAATTCATAATAGCAGAGGATCTGTAATTAATTTAGAATACCTTGCAGGGGGGGGGTTCCAGTTTCACTCTAATTAGTTGAAAAAAGGTAGCAGAGGGGTACATAATGCCTAGCAGGGATATCCAGTTGAAATATGGCATATGGTTGGTCTTTACTCAGCACAGAAGCAGTAAATATCAGCAATAAAGTGGCTTGAGATGTAGAAAATGTAGACAATCCCTTTCCTGATGCTGGAGGGATGTGATTGTGGCCAAATTGAGTAATATGACTAAAACAAGGAACACTAGGGCTACAGACTTTGTTCACTTCAGTTGTCTTGCATCTATGGATTGCACTGTTCTCCACCACTGTACAAGTAGTGACTAAAACAGGGAACACTAGGGATATGGTCTCTGTTCACCTCAGTTGCCTTCCATCTATAGATAGGTTCATAGGTAAGTACTAGGCTATCTGCCCAAGGGCATTTATAAGCCTAGCCAGAGTGTGTCGGCTTTCACCACCCCATTGATTAATTAACTGATCTTCTGTCAAGCAGACCCAATGAAGTGATCCCAGGGGTGATTTTCTGTTACCCATCCACTCATCAAGGTTTCTCTTGAAGAGTGTTAGTGAGGGGCTCTGCCTAATGTAGTCTGGAATTTTGTTCTAAAGCATGGGGAGTCTCTGTGACAGGAATCTATCCCTCCAACATGTTCTATTTATTGTTGTGGCGAGGTTTAGCTCACTAGAGTGCGTGGCATGCAGTGACTTGGATTTCTTTAGGTGGAGCATGTCCATCAATTCTGAGTTGGACATGGCTTTGTAAGTCAGGCAGAGATCAGCTCTGAGTAAGCAATATGCTACTGTGTACAGCCAGAGTTTTTTCGGTCGGGCTGCATAGGACATATGTTTGAGGCCAGTAATCCTCTTAGTGAGGTACTTTTGTGGTCTCTCCAGCTGTTGGAAGTGTCTTGTGAGGTACATCCCAAATGGGGCATTGTACTCTATGATGGGACTAATGAGTAACGAGTAGAGGGGCACTATAACCTTTTTATTTCTAGATGTGAACCCTTTATTAATTAGATGGGCCACATAGAAGGATTTCCTAACTACTTTGACAATATGATTGTCAAAGGAGAGATTACTATCTACCTGGGTCCCCAGATCTCTTATTACCTCTTCTGTATTAAGGTGACTGCCACCTATGTGGTAATTTGTGGGTGTTTTGTTTTTCCCAAATGGGATGACTATGCATTTTTTGGCATTTAGCTTGAGGCCATGACTTTGACACTAGGTGTCCGTCTCAGTAAGTCCCTCTTGGAGGATGTCCATGTCAGACGGAGAGTCAACTATGGCTCCCAGTTTGCAGTCATTGGCGAACTTGGTTAGCCATAGTCCTCCTGTGTTTGCCTGTACTTCTGAGAAGTATATGCCAAACAGTAGGGGTCCCAGGACTGAGCCTTGTGGGACACCACTTGTGACTGGTTTAAAGTTGGACCTGGAGCCCGCTATTCTTACCGTGTGAGTTCTGTCTGTAAGCCAGTTGGCAACCCATCTCGTGACGTAGGGGTTTATGTTCAGGCTGGTGAGTTTTTTCTGTAATACCAGAGTGGAGAATGGTGTTGAAAGCCTTGGCAAGGTCAAGGTAGGCTGTGTGAACAACCTTTCCCTCATCTATGACCTTGGTGACTGTCACAAAGAAGTCAATGAGGTTTACTAGGCATGATCTGCCCTTAACAAAGCCGAACTGGGTCAGGTCAAGTGTTTGGAGGGTCCCAATGTCTTTGTTAATGAGTTCCGTGATGATGCACTCCATAGCCTTGCAGACCAGGCTAGCCAGGCTTATGGGGTGATAGTTACCAGGGTCAGTTGTGGCCCCTCCTTTGTGGAGTGGAATAACCGTTGCTGTGCACCATTTTATGGGCATGTAGCCTGTGGAGAGGCTGAGGTTGAACAGCGTGTTTAGGTGGGGTATTAGTTCATTCTGTAATTCATGCAAGACGCAGCCTGGGATACCATCTGGCCTCACTGACGCTGTGTTTTTGGCTTTTGAAACTTTCGAAACTTGAAACTTTTTGACAATTTCCACCTGTGCATCTGTGATTTCCAGGACACTACACTTTTCTGGTATTGTTGTGGGCCCTTTTGGGGGGGTGAGAGGGGGGTGAAGTTTGCACTGAATCTATCTGCCAGGATGTTGGCAATATCAATAGGTTCAGTATATTTTGTGCTATTTTGCACTAGTTCAGTGCATATCTGCGAGTTGCCACTTAGATTCTTAACATAGCTAAAGAAGGCTTTGTGGTTATCTTTTGAATCCTTGACTATTTTTCTTTCGAAGTTAGCCTTGGATGATTTTATGAGGGACCTTAGCTTCTTACTGATACTGATCAGAGATGTCTTTCCTTCTTGGGATTTGCTTTTTTTCTGAACTAGTTTCCTCCTTCTATTGTATAGCCTGTTTATGGCAGGGGTCCACAAGACTGGTTTCCTTCTCTTAGAGGAGTGAGTCTTGGTTTTGCTAGGGATGGCATGATCCATGCATCCTTGCAGGTGCTCATAGAGTGCATTTGTAAAGGTTTCTGCATCTTGGGCAGCATTATCCTTTAGCGTGGGGGCTGTGAAACTTACCACCTCTGTCTTAAGTAAGGTGAAGTTTGCTTTAGAAAAGTTTTTTACTGTGGTTTCCTTAGTTGGGGGTGGTGGTGGAGTGTGGACATTCAGAGTGATTAGTTTATGGTCTGATCTAACCAGTGAAGGGTTGACCTCCAGTGTGGAACACCTGTCGCCCATGTTTGTGATGACCAGGTCCAATATGTTTTCACCTCTGGTAGGGGAGTTTACCAGCTGATCCAGGGCATTTGAGTTGATGAATTCCAGGAAGCGATGGGCCTGGGAGTTTGTACTTGAGTAGTTTTCCCAGTTAATCATAGGGTAATTAAAATCGCCCAATATCAGGGTGTTCGGTAGGACCTTCATGTTTTCCAGTGTCTCCAGAAAGGTGGAGTGGTGGTCTTGGGTCATGAAGGGTGATCTGTAGCAGGCCACAATTTGCATTGCAGATTTGCCTGATGTTAGTTGCACATGGATGATCTCAGAGGTATCATGCGCCACTAACCTGGAGGTGTAGGTATCCTTGATGATGGATGCACCCCCTCCTTTTGTGTTTCGGTCCATGTTCTGTGGCTGAAACGTGTGGTACAAGTTGAAGCCCAGTAGTGCTGGAGTGCTCTCTAGAGACTTGAACCTGGTTTCAGTTATTGCACAGATGTCGACATTCTCCATACTGAGGAGTGCTTTAAGCACGTGCATTTTGAGATTTAAACTCCTGGCACTGAGTAGCATAACCCTCAGTTTTTTGTTAATTGTGCTGTTTACGAAGGTGGGTTTGACTTTTGAGCCTTGCCTAAAAAAGACACTATGGGGGCAGCAAGAGCCTTGGCCAGTATTCCAAAGCCTAGGGGAGACAGGTGCAAGCCATCTCTTGCGAAGCAACAGGGCTTGTCGAGCTTATCATCCCAGGCTGACAGACACTGGATTCCCTTTGAATGACATCAGAAGCTTAGCCAATTGTTGAAATTGATCATTTTTTCTTTATACTGAGGTATCATTCTTGGTGAGGGCAGGATGCTACTCAGGGTCAGGGTCATACCAGTCTGGGCTACATGATCAGAGAGCTCTTCCATGTCTCTTTTCATGTAGTCTAGCGAGGTACATCTCAGGTCTTTCACACCAACATGAACAATGACAGAGTCAATTTTGTACTTGTTCTGGAGTGACCTGAGTGCTTGTGTTATGTGGTGGATTCTGGCTCCTGACAGGCAGCTAACAGTAACCTTCTGCTTGTCCAGCCTAATGAGTGGGACGTCAGTGCGCCTGACTATAGAGTCACCTATTACTAGTGTGTTAGGTATGTTATGTAGCCTTAAGGGCTGTGATTGTGCGGCACACTGATTTTATATTGTATGTGTTGTCTGGTTTGTGACGGGAGGTGCAGGTTGTTTGGGTGTCTGCTTTGGAGTTCTGTGATGCTTTTGCAGGTTTTTATTTACAGCCTCCAAGTATGATTTTGTGTATTTATGTGTATGTTTTGCCAGTGCTGGTTTAGTAGATCTATGTGTGGTTGGAGGTGTGGTGCAAGTGTTAACCTTCCCCTCTTGACTGTCTGTGCCAGTCTTGGGTGGAGACAGCTTAGCCTCCAGTTTGGCTGTATAATTGCATCTTTCGCATATGTTAGTGTTTTGTGGGAGGAGGAGAGGATTGTCTGTGTACATGAGGCAGTTGTAACATTGCTTCAGGATACCCATATTCACCAGCTGGACTGGAGAGTACACCTGAAATTGCCCTTTGGTCATGCCTGAATAGTAGGGTGAGCTGCTTAGTCGCTTGGTTGATGATGGGTGAATAAAGAGCCTTGCCCTGCTGGGCAATCAAGTGTCAAGGTATATTAGTGCTTGCTATTAGGTCTGAGCAAGTGCTGGGCTGTAGGATGCTTTTTGAGTACTTAGCTTAAGAGTTAGACTAGTTTCAAGGGAAAAACTGAAGAAGAGACTTAGTGGAGCCGGGAATAATTTAACCCTAGCTAACCAGCACTGCCCGGCACACAAAACCGTGCAAACACGGTTTTTATAGCAGGGAAATGAAAGAGATATAAATTAGCCCAAAATGGCCAATAAACTACTAACTTCTGGGCTGGAACCACTCCAACAGGGACAGACAGGCTGCTCAAAGCTCCCCTCTCTCACAGGTGAACAGAGAAACTTCCTTCTAGCCAAGTAAGGTATGGGCAACTCAGAAACTTGTAACACAGCCCTGAATTCAGCACTAGCCTGAAAACTGGGCTATACTAGCTTAGAAAGGCAAGAAATAAGGAATTTTTTTTTTGTTTTTTTTTTTGAAAAGATAAGGCAAAAACAGTAAAAAAATGCATTTAAAACAGCTTTAAATGACTACAAACGATCAGAAAAAGCTATCACACTTTAGTGTGTAGCCTACAACAGTTAAACAAATTATTTAAACAAAAAACGACTTTTTAAAAGTGCAGGCAGTCAAATTTGTATTGCTCCCCACCACTGTTAAGTAAAATGACTAAAATAGACTAAAATAAGGAGCACCAGTCCTACAGTCGTTGTTCACCTCAGTTACTTGCACCTATGGATTGCACTGCTCCCACCAGTGTATAAGTAAAGTGACTAAAACAGGGAACACTAGGGCTACAGTCTCTGTTCACCCCAGTTACCTGCATCTATGGATTGCACTGCTCCTCCGCACTGTACAAATAAAGTGACTAAAGCAGGAAACACTAGGGCTAGAGTCTCTGTTCACCTCAGCTTCCTTGCATTTTTGGATTGCACTGGTCCCACCACTATACAAGTAAAGTGACTAAAACAGGGAACACTAGGTCTACAGTCTCTGTACACCTCAGTTGCCTTGCATTTATGGATTGCACTGCTTCCACCACTGTACAAGTAAAGTGTCTAAAACAGGTAATACCAGGGCTACAGTCTCTGTTCTCGTCAGTTACTCACATCTATGGATTGCAGTGCTCCTACCACTGTACAATGTGCAGCTCAGTGCAGCCTAGTCACATGGAGAGTAGAGATACTCAGGTAACAATAATTTACAAAGCAAGGAAAGCTAATCCATAAAACAACAGCATAGTTTCTACTCCGGGGGTTTGGGATTTTGCTCAGGATACAGCCAAGTTCCTTTGTCTTGCAAAGTAACTCAACAGCACTTAACGCATTGTTAAATCCACAGCAGTACCTCTTGCAGTTAGATAAAAACACAGTAAACAAAACATAGTTAAATTAATTCACTTCTGTGGTAGATGAAGAATCAGCAGTTTGGTTAAGGCTAATAGCCAGCAATCACAGCAGGAGAACTTTTGCCCAACTCTGAATAGCCAAGCCAAGTAGAGCTCAGGTTCCTGGGGAAAAAAGATCACATGACAGCAATTTTAACAGCAAGGATAACTAGTCAGCCAATTAATTACAACTTAGTTTCTACTCCTGGGTATCATGGTATTAACAAAACACAGCCAAGTTACTTTCTCTCATGAATCAAATCAACATTACTTAGTTAGATAAAATACTCAGTGAATATAAATAAAGTGTAGTTAGTTAAGTCCTGTCCCTAGTGGTTAAAGGATCAGCAATTTGATTAACTCTGGTTGCCTCTAATCACAGCAGAAGACTTGTTACGCAGCTTTCTATAATCCAGCCAAGGTTAACTTGTGTATAAGCATATACTGCATAGGAGAGTGTTGCTATACATAGCATTATCACCCCTCAGCAATATGTTCTCTGGTTCAACTCTCAGCTGCAGTGTATGTCCTTCCTGTGTTTGATTGGATTTTTTCTGGGTACTCTAAATTATTTGTACCTCACAAATATGTTCTGAAGAGGGACAGATGAATCCAAATTGTCCCTAGGTATGAGTGCAGTGTTATTTTATGTGTGTGTGTGTGTGTGTGTGTGTGTGTGTGTGTGTGTGTGTGTGTGTGTGTGTGTGTGTGTGTGTGTGTGTTGTGTGCATGTGATCTGGAAATAATTCTGGCACTCTGTTCTCCACTTGCTTAGTAATCTCCATAAATGTTGGTGGCTCTTCATGGGATCATTATGGAAGATAGATGTGACTCAAAAGCCTGGATGGATGGAGCTGAATGTCAAACAATAAGAACAAGTCTGTGTTCATATCATGAAATGGCTGGATGATAGAAGGGATTACTACTAATTTAAGTGCATCACTCAGTTTGCCTGTAATTCCTTGAGGTGTTATTCACAATAACATATTTATCTGATTTAATCTACATGAGTGTACTTTCAGTCCTAATAAGTGTAGCAGCATTATGCTCATTTATTTCATAACTACTGGTGCAATATTAGAGAAAGGCTTAGGCATGTCATTTATTTATTTACTTACTTATTATTTGTTTATTTATTGTTTGTGTCAGTCACATAATCTAAATTTTTTCTTGGTAATAAAATTAGTAACATTTATTTTGAGAATGTCCAGAGGAAGAAAATATAACAGTTAAAATGAAAACTGGAGGATGGGTGACAATTTCCTTTTTTAACAGTCACAGTTTTTGATGTTTCATCAAAGGATAAACTCACTGTATTGACATTTTGCATGACACAGCAAATCTATTTATTAATTCCTTTATTATCCAATTTAATACAGCTCACAAGATCCCCCCTTTTAGTGTGATTTCTGGGAGAAACGCATCACAGAAACAGTTGTATAAAAAGAATGATGTGAATATATTCAAAATGAAATGTGTGATGATGAAATACAAATTGCTGACACACTATGATAAAGAAAGAGCATGTGCACACTGCCCTACTGCAAACAAACCATGCCATTATGCAAAAGATATATACAGTGAAAGAAAGTTTCATATAATTATAATAAGGTGTTGTAAACAAGCCTAGCTCAACATAGCTAATGTATTTCTTTAAACATATTTACTAAATTATCACTTAGGTCATAGGCACAAATACAATAATAGAAAACAAACTATATTAACAAATTTTATATTCATGAATTACATTCATGTTATCTTTCTTAACTATTATTATTCACTGCCTTAAATAGATTATTAAATTCCTGCCTTTCCTTAAACTTCAGTCCTAATAAAAATTATTCCACAGATACTGTTCCCACAAATTACACTTCTTTCTTTTTTAATAAACTTTTTATTTTGCATTCTGAAAACAAAAAAGAAACATAACATGAATAGAATAATAAATATTTACAAAAGTCTACAACTATATATATATATATATATATATATATATATATATATATATATATATATATATAGACATACATACATACATGGGTCCCCTTCATTAGATCAAACTTTTACAAGTTCAAAGACCATATGGCTGAGACCATATTTTCTAACTTGTAAAAGTCCGATCGAACTGAATGAAAATCTCCATACAGTGAGGAAGGGGAAGATTTCCCTTTTCCACAATGTAGTGCGATCATGGAGTTGGTATATTTAAGAAAGGGGAGGTGTGGGTGGGGCAGGGGGGTATAGTTCCCATGCAACAGCTGTTTAGTTTTTTTTTCTGTTTTTTTTTTTTATTTTTCTTCATTGTTCAAACTTTTACAAGTTTGAACATATGGTCTCGGCCATATGGTGTTCAAACTTGTAAAAGTTTGATACTGAAGTAGACCCATATATATATATATATATATATATATATATATATATATATATATATATATATATACATGTACACACACACACACACACACACACACACACACACACACACAGAAATTAATAGAATGATTAACAATCAATATTTTTCATGAAGATTTTTTAAGTTTTATCCAAGAATATGTAACATTAGAAGTTCTCATTGTTATAGTTAATAATTCATTTTTACAAACATTTTTTGCTAAAATAACAAATTCAATGAATTAAGGTGTGGTTTTGTTTCTCCAATTTTTAGTAATTACTTTTCTAGCTATGGCTAAAATGTACCAATAAAGAGGCACTTGCTTCTTTGGAATAATTGAAGGAATTGGAGCATTAAATAATATTAAAGATTTAGAGATATTACATCTATCTGACCATAGCACTTAAGTAAAATTATTATCTTTCCAAAATGGAGGCACTATCTTCAATACAAAACCATGTGTATCCAATCAACGTCTATTACTGAGTTACTTCTCCATTTAATATTAGTTGATTTATACATCAAAGCATTTTTGAGGTGTGATATAAGCTGTATGTAACTATTTCCATGTGAAAATCTTCCAGTATAATGAGGAAATAGTTTTCCTACAAATTGCAATACTATTTTTTTTTGTTTCCATCTGATTTCATTGTTAAATTGTGTAGATTAATTACAGTATGAAATAGTAGAATATGATGGATAACATCTACGTATTTTATAAACATTAGATACATATGATTTATTAGTAACTAAATTTGTATTAATACTAATTAAATCATCTAAAATCTTTGAAAAATATTCCATATGAGTATCATGTATAATATCTACTTTAAGTGTTAAAAGTTGCCCTGAAATTTGTAAGAAAAAAACAATCACTTAAATCTAAACTATATTTTACAAGTAGGTATTCTGAATAGTAAGGTTTCATTCCATTTACAAATTGGTACCAAAAAATTAGATTACTATTTTACAAGTCTAACACTTTATTAAAAGTATGTGTTTCTAAAGATTTATTAGTATAAGCAATAGGAAACAGGGAAATACATTTTTAAATAACAGAGTCAGAAGAAATACATTTCTTAAAAGAGGAAAAAGTGTGATTAATGTAAGGGATAGAATAAGAATTATTAGTTCCATTAATACAACAACCTTTTAAAACACTAACACTTACTTGATATTATTTGTATATGAGATGAAGTAATGTAATTATTGTTAATGAGTAAAATAATTTCATGAATTAACTTCCATTTTGACATATATGATGTCTTAAGGCATACTGTTATTAAATTAATGATGGCTGATGTAGCATGTAATTTATTATCTGGAAAACATATACCTCCATCATCCCTAAGTGATTCAAAAGAAATCCTTGGTTTATTTGGATAACCAAAAATTTAAGGATAATAGTATTTATTTTCTTTTAAAAAAAGAATTGAATGGGATTAATATTATGGACTGACTGAACAATAAACAATACACAGATTGTTTGGTAACTTTACCATCTTAATTATGGTTAGATGTTCTACCAATGTAAAAGAGAATTTATTCCAATTCAAAGTTAATTTAGTAACAATATTGAGAAAATATTTAAAAGGAACTAATACAAAATCTTTACAACTTGGTATTACTGTGATACCAAGGTACTTCATTTGTGTATTATCCCAATTAAAAATCTACTTATTCAATGTCTTATTAATTAGTAAAGTGTTCATTGTATGATGATTAAAAGCTGAAATTAATTCAAAATCTTTCATGGCATCAATGATTTACATCGATGAGGCCTCTTTATCACTTATTGTAAGCAAATTAGCATCTGCAAAAAGTTATAATTTTGAAATGAATTATATGCAAAAGAAAAACTATAATATTATGTTTTGACCTCATATAATTTGCAAAAGGCTCAATATCCAAAGTAAATAACAAAGGTGACAAAAGACAAATGTGTTTAGTACCTTTTAGAATTTTAAAGGAGCTTAGTTTGACAAAGGAGTAAGAATTATTATCAATCTGAACAATTAAATTAATAATTTTATTAGTAAATTATATTCTTTAAGAACTTTGTATAAATAAGATCAATTCAATAAATCAAATGCTTTATTAAAATCCAAAATAATAATTAAGTTATTTTTATTGTTATTAGCATAATAAATTGAAGTGTAAAGTTTAATTATATTATCCTAAACATGTCTATTTAGCATAAACCACATTTGATCATTATTGATTATTTTAGGCAAAATTCCATTAATTCTATTTGCTGAAATAGACATAAATGTCTTATAATCGACATTTAAGAGAGAAATAAGATGATAAGAGCATAAAGATGGGTCTTTATCTGCTTTAAAATCGATGATACAAGAGAAAATCTCCAAGATGGAGGAACATAAGAATAGATTTAATTTCCTTAAAAGACTTTAATAAAATATGAACTAAATTATCTGGCATTAGTTTATATAACTCAGGTATAATGAATACGATACCATGAATACCATGAATACATGTGGCTTTATTACTCTTTAATTTGGCAATTTGGTTTTTGACTTTATTTAAAGAAAATAGTCTATCAATTCTCTTAATTTGTTCTTTAGTTGATTTATATTTAATATTATCGTTTAAAATGCTTCAACTAAATTATCATTAATTAATTTATTTGTGCTATTTATATGTTCATAATATCTCCTAAAACATTTTACTATCATCTAAGTCTGTCATTGTTATATTCTTATTTCCAAACTGGCAAGTGATTTCCCTAATATCATTTGTTTTACTAATTATCTTTATTCAATAGCTAATTTATGCAAATTAGTGGAATTTATGAATATTATTGAAGTTTTAGTTTCTCTAAATTAATGGAAACCTTATGATTTAAGATTTCAATATACTTTGAATTAAGAGTTTTCAAGTCAGGGTGAGAAGAAATAACATTCAGTTGTAAAGATTGTTTTAAATAATCTATTTTGGATTGTAATATGTCAATATCATAATCTCATTTCTTTCTTTTGTGTAAGTACCAATTTGTAGTTTTGCCATTAAGATAAGCTTTAAATGAATCTCACAAGATGACATCTGTAAATTCTCCATTATTATTTATTTCTAAAAAATGATTTATCAAGTAACATTCTTTGAAACCCTCACATTTAACAATGGAAGCTAGAAGTCTGTTAGAATGTATTAGGTTGTTTGATTTTATTATAAGATTAAAGGAAATAGCATTATGGTCAGACAAAGGGCATGAAACTATAGAAATGCCTTTAACATGTTAGAGTATACTGTTAGAAATAAAAACCTTATCAATATTAGATTGAGTTCCAAATCTATGACTAATGAGTGTAATTAAGAGTTAAATAGTTCCAGGTCATAAATATCTTTAAAGTTCTTTGAATCAATAAAAACATTAAGTGTTTAGCTGATGATGAAATTTTAGGATTCGTGCCAGACATGATACCTTTGTTTGGACAAAATGCAGTTAAACTCACCAGCATTAACAAAATCTCCTTTCAGATAAGAAGTTTTAATATCTAGGTACTTTTTTGAAACTTTAGCTCCAACTCCTAGAATTCAGTAGGAACTAACACAAGTATACATTCTATTATTGATTTTAACAACTACAAGACATAATATACCATTTTTATC